>NC_057691.1:4694223-4701864 GCF_014466175.1 Vespula pensylvanica | reverse complement strand
TTTTTTTTCTTCGTAATAAGAATTTAACTATTGATAAAATCATTTACATTTTTATTATAATTGTGCAAATTTGATTTTGTTTATATAAAATAAGGATAAATAATCAATAATATTACATAATTGAACAATCAAAAACTCGAACAGTTTTTTCTCCGTAACAAGGATGCTTATTTTGATAAGAAGCTAATTTTTATAGAGTATTTTGGCTAATCAGAGAGGAGGCGGAACTAATTATAGAGTTTTACGCTTGACTATAACCATTATTATGGTTAATACCATGACATTATACCCACAATATTTTAAGAAGTTTATGAGACATTTTTATTATTACAATTAAATAAGAAACAAATATTTTTTTCTTAATTGATAGTTCGTTTTTATTAACATGCACGCGCGCACGCACACACACACACACACACACACACACACACATAGATATTCGTACGTGACTGCGTATGATATACGTTCTGCAGCACGTGAATTCCTTGGATATTTTTACTTTTATGAAAAAAAATGTTGATCTCACCTATCCTGAGTAATCTGTCATAATCAATTTAGATATCGACCTGAAGTCTCGTAAGAATGACGTATTTATGTTACTTTGTAATGGACGCGATCGACCTTGCGAATGGAGGGGCTCGCGATCGACGCGTGCAATATAGTGAGTTACGACGCAGCAAATAACCGGTTGGAAGGGGTCACTAGCCGTCATTGTCAGGGACGTTAGGCTCACAAGGACATAAGGCCGAAGCACGGACGCGTCATTCGCCTTCTCCAATCGTCGCAGACAAGTCGTCGACGTCCTGTCTTTTCTCGATCTTTCGATAACATCTCTTTTTTCTATCTACACATATCAAGAATACATAAAATCGTGTAGCATAATACCGGTGTTTTTCTGCATCGATATGAAGTTCCAATTCGTGAATGAAAGAAAAGAAGAAAAAATAAAAAAATAAATTATACAAATAGTATCGAGATAAGAGTTCCATGAATTATTATTCATTGATTGATCGAATTGTCATTTTTATTATCTACTCGAACTTTATATTATCTTTAAAATAGAATAATACGGATAATACATGGATCTTAAAATAGTCATTAGAAAAGTTCAAAGGATTAAAGACAATCTCAATGCCGGTTGCTAAAGCGTACTATAACCTATTAAACTATTATTTGCGAAATAGGACTTTCGTTCGAGTATTACTAACGAAGAGGCATTAACTATCACTTACGCGTAATTTTCAAGCTCTCTAATTATGAAGTCTGCCGTCCACCATGAAATACATTTACGACCAGTTCTCTTCTTACATTTACTTGACGTCTTCCTTTCTTTAAGGTGCTGACCGATTAAGCAATGTGATTAAATTACGAATATGTCTCTCTCTCTCTCTCTCTCTCTCTCTCTCTCTCTCTCTCTCTCTCTCTCTCTCTTATACTCTCCCCTTCTCGAGAAAATGGCATACATATGTATATCCTTTTATATTACTGGATCGAAGTCTAACGTGTTGCGGTTTCCTTTCGTTTCAAAATTATTACGAAAACGAGAAACCCTTTGATCGTTGATAAGGTCAGTTAAATCGTTACGGAAATAGAAAATTGCTGAAGATATAAGTTAATCAAATTAATTGTTATAAGCGAATTAAATAAGTAATTAAAATCTTTTATCAAAAGTTCGATCTATCGATCTATCTATTTATCTGTCTATCTATCTATCTGCATTATTATTTTTAAATAATTTCACGGTTATATAGAAACGAAGCAATCGAATGAAGCAATATCGATGTTTTTAATCGAAACATGAGACTTGCTTTTTAATAGATCTATATTCTTTTTATTCGTTTTTTATTTATTTTTTTAATCCGATCAATTCTCTCCCTCTCTCTCTATTTCTCTTTATTCTGTCTCTCTCTCTCTCTCTCTCTCTCTCCCTTACTCTGTGGCGATCCTTTTACATGGACACTCAATGACAAAGTAACAAATTGAACTATATATCAAGTATACTGACAGACGTGTCCTTCTTTTTACCATTACTTCTATGCACCTGTTTCTTGATCTTTTTAAAGATCTGTAAGGACGATCTATATTTGGCGCAAAGTTTATTGGATTAGATCAAACACCAGAGATCTTAATTACATTGACATTTATAACCGGTGACATATGTAGGAATGAGAGTATCGAAATATCGCATTTTATTATCGACAAGCTATATTGAATTTTAAATAAAACTAATTGAAACGTATTACTTAAATTATCAAAATCAAAGAAAGAATTTAATATACGTAATGTACGTATATTGTATTCATATTAGATTATTTTATAATATGATATTCGAATCGATAAACAATCACAATATCGATGGATGAAATGGATTTCATTCACGTAGAACGAAAAAAAATATAAAAAAAAATGATTGCTTATTTCATAGGGTAGACAGGCGCGAAAAATAAAAATAGGGACGAAAAGGCCTTGCTCGAACGATTCCCTAGTGGTCCGAAGATGCATCACGGACCTTCTGCTTCGAGTTCTCTTTTCCGATATCGAGGATCCTTTCGTTATTCCACGCGTACAACAGGCTAACCTCTCTCGTATTTTCTCGAAATCGTAAATTTTATGTATATGTGTGGATATGTATATATATATATATATATATATATATATATATATATGTACGTATGTGCAAACACGTGCACTCATACACACACATATTCGTACATAAGCATTCTCATCGAAGCGCATCGCTCTGGAACGAGCGAGCATTGAGCAATAAGTGCGAGAATGGTCACCAAGATAAATCGAGATTCACAAGGATGTTGCTGCTCCGTTTCGCACGTTTCAATTCGATTGAAATCGTCTTCGACTTCTGCATTTACGGAATTAAGGTGACACTTTGTGAATGCTGACCGCATTCTATCGGTAAACTGTTTGACGAAACATTATCGCTAATCGAATTCTTTATTCGATACGAATAAAATAGCAAGCAAATATTTATTTGTAATGAATACAAATATCTCTAATCCTTTGTATGTATGTAAATTTAATTATTTCCTTTTTTCTCTTTCTTTCTATTGCCTTCAGAGTAACTTGTAACGAAGCAATAAATAACAATAAATATTTTAATAAATTTAGAAAATTTCTTTATGGCGTTATCAATGATCGCTGTACTCATTTTTTATTTATCTTTTTACTAAATTTCTTATTTTGTATATTAACGAGTAACAGTAAGATTTTGTATGTTAAATTTAAAAACTCTTTTTATATTGAAGTCATTAATTGATTTCAATATACTCCATGTGGATTAAAATTATCCGTATTTTTAAATGTTTATTTTTCATTAACTACACTCATATTTTATTTGTTTATTTTCACTATATATTCTATTTGGAAATTTGTAGATATACTTGTCATGTATGTATATAATACAATTGATAATATTATACGATATATATATATTACCTATTTGTTTTATATATAGAATCAATAACGAAGCGATGTTAGAAATATGTTTTCGAAATAATAAAAGAATAAAAAGCAAATAAAGAAAAACGTTCAAATTCTACCGCAGTTTATGTACTGGTATCTCTATGTGGTTCCCAGGGGAGACCGCGAAATTGTAGTAGCAGTGTTATATCGGACGATGAAGGGTCGCAAGAGAATTCTCGTTTGTAAAATTTACGTGACCACGTATGGACGTGTCGTCATGGCATTCGTAGTACAGTATCTGTGAATTTATGTAACTTCCTCTCATTTGGATTAGCGACTTTCTGTTACTACGTATATTTTTTTAATAGAAATTGAGATTAATAGCATCGAATGTATGAAATGTAAAAAGGATGGAGAAAGAAGGATGACAAGAGAAAGAGAGAGAGAGAGAGAGAGGAAATTAATCGATAAATCGATTAATTCGTTAACATAAAAAATAATGTTATACGTTTTAATTAAACAAACTATATATTGATTCTTGCAAAGGCGTTTCCTTTATTTCACATATAAACTATACATAATGGCATCCCACGTAGGAGTCTCGAACCATCGTTATAAAATTACATATATGGATGTGTATATGAGAGTGTATAATATAAAAAGTATAAAATTACTATAATATTATGTTAACATCTCTTTGCTTAGCACAAAATTAGGATGATAATGTTCGGAGAAATGGAGAATATTATTCGGATCTTTGTTGAGCATATGTTTTATTATTATATATAGAGCATGAGAATTATATATTAAAGATCCGAATAATTGTCCCTATTGATATTTTCTCTTAATGATAAGGGGTCGATTTAATAATATATCGATATTATGTTAATATCGAAATAAATAAATATATCGTGCAATAATACCTTGCGAGATAGGTTCCAACGATCTTTTCGTTATGTTCTCTTAAATCGCTCTTAATTTAGTATAATTTTACGAAAGTTCTTTTGCTGCTAACTTTCCGATACAAGTACGTAAAATTGAATGTAATTACAAATATTACGATAGTTGTCCTATTTTCAAAACAAAAAAAAAAGAAAAATATCGAAATATTTTACATAGATAGAATGCGTCCATTTCAATGGCTATATACAATACAAGACAGATGTAATATCTAATTTCTGTAATTAGTATCTTACAATCTCCCTCTCTGTTTGCATCTTGAAATGAAAAAAGAAAGACCCGTAATCTATTAAAACTTATTTAGTGACATAAAATACGAAAGCTTTTAAAAACTTCAAGGAAGTAATTTATAAATCTCATAAAAGAAAGTAAGGATAAACTTACTTAATGGTAACATTAAAAGTTACTTTCAAGAAAACTACACAATGAAAGAACTATCGCAAAGAAAACGATTACATTATCCATAGAAATGAATACCATATTACTTAACTTAGCTAATACGTAAGAAGGCTTGTATTTACAATATGGTTCAAGTATCACCAACGGCGATTGTTAGGCGTTAAATTCGGAGTTAACGCGATTACATAATTGTTAGGATTAACCGACTCGGGGTGGCAAATATTCGCGCTCTGGTTTAGAAGGCCCTTGTGGAGGAAATGGCGTGTCTCCATGGGGTGGCTTACCATCAGGAAAACCACCAGGTCTCGACGGTCCACTGGGGAAAGATGGACCACCTGGTCTATATCCGGGTCCTCCTGGACCTCCTGGACCACCTGGACCACCTGGACCACCTGGACCACTTGGACCACTCGGTCCATGAGGTTCAGACGGTGCTAAATATTGAGGTCCACCGGGATATCCCGATCCACCTGGTCCACCTGAGCCCCCTGGTCCTCCTGATCCACCACCAGGAAAACCTCCAGGACCACCTGGTTTGCCACCAGGATACCCACCGGGTCCTCCTGATCCTCCTGGCCCACCTGCACCACCGGGACCATGTGATCCTCCTCCTGGATAACCTCCTGGACTACCAGGTCCACCTGATCCCCCTGGACCCCCGGGTCCCCCTCCTGGATAACCACCAGGCCCTCCTGGCCCTCCTGTACCACCTGGTTTCCCACTGGGATAACCCCCTGGCCCTCCTGGCCCTCCTGGCCCTCCTGTTCCACCAGGACCATGTGACCCGCCACCTGGATAACCTCCCGGACTTCCTGGACTACCGGGTCCTCCTGGTCCTCCGGGACCATGTGGCCCGCCACCTGGATAACCTCCTGGACTTCCTGGACTACCGGGTCCCCCTGGTCCTCCTGGGCCTCCGGGACCACCGCCAGGGTAACTTCCAGGTCCTCCTGGTCCTCCCGGGCCTCCGGGACCACCGCCAGGGTAACTTCCAGGTCCACCTGGACCACCTGGTTTTCCACCAGGATACCCACCAGATCCTCCTGGTCCTCCTGGACCGCCAGGTCCACCACCGGGATAACCTCCTGGACTTCCTGATCCTCCTGGTCCTCCTGGTCCTCCTGGCCTGCCGCTAGGATAGCCGCCAGGACTTCCTGGTCCACCTGGCCCTCCGGGTCGACCACCAGGATAACCTCCTGGCCCTCCTGGCCCTCCTGGCCCACCGGGTCCACCACCGGGATAACCTCCTGGCCCTCCTGGTCCTCCGGGTCCACCACCCGGATAACCTCCTGGTCCTCCTGGTCCACCAGGTCCATGTGGTCCTCCACCTGGATAACCTCCAGGACTTCCTGGCCCTCCTGGTCCTCCTGGCCCACCAGGTTTTCCACCAGGATAGCCTCCTGGCCCACCTGGACCTCCTGGTCCTCCAGCTCCGCCATCGGGATAACCTCCTGGCCCACCAGGTCCGCCTGGTCTACCGCTAGGATAGCCACTAGGACCTCCTGGTCCTCCTGGTCCTCCAGGTCCACCAGGACCTTGTGGCCCACCACCAGGATAGCCTCCAGGACCTCCTGGTCCACCAGGACCTTGTGGCCCACCACCAGGATAGCCTCCAGGTCCTCCTGGTCCTCCGGGACCACCTGGTCTGCCGCTAGGATAACCACCAGGACCTCCTGGTCCGCCAGGTCCACCTGGTCCACCTGGTTTGCCACCAGGATAGCCTCCTGGCCCTCCTGGACCACCAGTTCCACCTGGATAACTACCTGGTCCTCCAGGTCCTCCAGGGCCTCCGGGTCCACCAGGTCCAATGCCGGGTAATCCTCCTGGACCACCTGGTCCACCAGGGAACATTTCAGGACCTCCCATTATGTTATAATCATAAATATTTTCATTCAAATAGTAGAAATTGGGAGCCGTGCTACAGTCAAATTGATTCCACCACACACAGACAAAATACTGTTGATGGAAAATAGTCCCATTAGGACAAAGGAAATCGTAGGTTTTGTTATTGGCACAAATATGAAAGACTTGACACTGAGCTTCAACATCCGCATAATATCCGGGGAACTGTTGATTTTCACAACGGAAACTAGTTTCGGGTATTTCAGAGTATATAGGATAATCACGACCAGGCTCGCCAGGGATTGCAGAATAGTCGCCTTCGTCATATGGTTCTTCATAGCCACCTGGACTTTGTCCTCCAGGTCCTCCTGGACCACCGGATCCACCACCAGGGTAGCCTCCAGGTCCTCCTGGACCACCGGATCCACCACCAGGATAGCCTCCAGGTCCTCCTGGACCACCAGATCCACCACCGGGATAACCTCCTGGTCCTCCTGGTCCACCCGGACCTCCGGATCCTCCACCGGGATAACCTCCTGGTCCTCCTGGTGTACCAGGTCTACTGCCAGGAAAACCCCCAGGCCCACCTGGTCCTCCTGGCCCTCCTGTTCCACCCGGTCCTTGTGGTCTACCACTGGGATAGCCTCCAGAACTTCCTGGACCGCCTGGGCCACCAGATCCACCTGGCCCACCGCTAGGATAACCTCCTGATCCTCCTGGCCCTCCAGACCCACCACCGGGATAACCTCCTGGTCCTCCTGATCCTCCTGGTCCACCTGCTCCTCCTGGCCTGCCACTAGGATAACCTCCCGACCCTCCTTGTCCTCCTTGTCCTCCTGGCCCTCCGGATTCTCCACCAGGATAACCTCCTGGTCCTCCTGCTCCTCCTGCTCCTCCTGGTCTGCCACTAGGATAACCTCCTGGTCCTTGTGGGCCTCCATTGGGATAGCCTCCTGAACCTCCGGCACCTCCTGGTCCTCCAGCTCCACCTGGTCTGCCACTGGGATATCCTCCAGGCCC
>NC_057691.1:4690139-4694123 GCF_014466175.1 Vespula pensylvanica | reverse complement strand
TCCAGGCCCACTTGGTCCTCCTGTTCCTCCACTAGGATAGCCTCCTGGACCTCCTGGCCCTCCTGATCCTCCTGGACCACCAGGCCGGCCACTAGGGTAGCCACCAGAGCCTCCTGGGCCTCCTGGCCCTCCTGGTCCAGCAGGTCTGCCGCTAGGATAGCCACCAGAGCCCCCTGGGCCTCCTGATCCTCCTGGACCATGTGGCCCCCCACTGGGATAACCTCCTGGACCTCCTGGTCCTCCTGGCCCGCCTTGTCCACCGCTAGGATAGCCTCCAGGGCTTCCTGGTCCACCAGGTCTGCCACTAGGATAGCCTCCGGATCCTCCTTGGCCACCTGGGCCTCCTGATCCACCGGACCCTCCACTAGGATAACCCCCAGGACTTCCTGGCCCTCCTGGTTCTCCAGGTCTCCCTGGATAGCCTCCCGGTCCCCCTGGCCCTCCTGGTCCTCCAGCACCACCGTCGGGATAACCTCCAGACCCACCAGGTCCGCCTGGTCTCCCGCTTGGATAACCTCCCGACCCACCCGGTCCTCCTGGACCTCCTGGTCCACCTGGTCCTTGCGGTCCTCCATGGCCTGGATAGCCTCCTGGGCCTCCTGGCCCTCCTGGTCCTCCGGATCCGCCGCCAGGAAAACCTCCTGGCCCGCCCTGTCCACCTGGTCTCCCACTAGGATATCCTCCCGATCCTCCCGGACCACCGGGTCCTCCAGGGCCACCGGGAGACGGATAACCTCCCGGATAACCTCCTGGATAACCTGGACCCGATGGACCGGGTCCACCGGGTGGTCCAGACGGATAGCCACCAGGAGTAGCAGGATAACCTGGACCTCCTGGCTTACCTCCTTGATCGCCACCTGGCCCACCTGGTGTTAGCGGATTGTTAGGCCTAGGATAACTATAACCCTGTTCTGCCTGAAATTCGAATAATTACTCATTTGTATGTTTTTACAATAGGAAATTCTCAAGGAGGATTTTGCCGTAGAAATGACAAATATTTCTCCTATCGTTAGTTTGACATTTAAAAGAAAATTGCCATAGCCCGATGAATCATTAAGGTTCTACCACTTTGATTTTCCGACACTACCCACGAGCTACGTGAATCACTTAACCACTTTAGAACATTACGTACGTTGACATTAGACACTTATATTCCTTTGCGACTTATACATTACGATCTCGTCGCAAGTATAGCCAGGAGAGTTACACGCGGTAGTTTCTGTATTCTATACTTGGTGTAATTCATCGAGATTACGTCATCGTGAAAAAAGGAAAACCGATCGGACCGTTGACGACTTTGTGTGACGAGATTATGCAATTGCTAATAAGAATTTCACGCTGGAAGATTAATTTTCATTAGGGTTACACGCTTGTCAAAAAGTAATAACAACTTCATTTAGCAAATGTATTTATAACGATATATTAAAACGATCGAATACTCACCGTGCAAGCGTGAAAGATAGCTAGCGAGGCTGGAACATGTAAACACAGGTATCATTACTACGACGTAAATACGTACTACATATACATACACAGGGTGACTCGATTTATTACTAACAAACGAAATAAATCATTGCTATGCGCACGAAAAGAAGAAAAATTATTAATTTATTTCTTTTCCTTGTATTAACAAATAATTCGGCATACCCTTTATACGTAAATATACGTACTATGTGTACGTATATGTATAATATAAAATAAATCAAGTTGATCACGAATATCAATTCGTGTTCAATTTCAATAATGTATTAACACTTCTCTCTCTCTCTCTCTCTCTCTCCCTCTAAGGATTATTTCGATAAACTTTCCTCTTTGTTCGAACAAAGCAATAATTTGAGTGCTTAAAAGACAAACGTTAAACGAAACACGTTGCGAAAACACGCGATGAAGACTCGGTAAAACTTACGCGTACTCCGATCCACGCGTACATATTACATTGATTGAATGTAAAGAAAAGTGTGTAAGTGTTTCTCCGTCCCTTTCCCATCCTTTGTTTCGTTGGTCTTCTCTACTACCGCACACAACATGATCGTCTTTCGTCCTTTTCTTTCTAACTTATAAAATGTCCTCTCCTCTCTCTCTCTCTCTCTCTCCCTCTCTCTCTTTCTCTCTCTCTCTCTCTGTCTGTCTGTCTATCTGTCTTTTTCTTTATATTTTAAGTTGAACGAATGCATGAGAAAGCACGGATTCCTTGTCACGTCTTAACCTCTCTCTCTCTCTCTTCTCTTTCTCTCTCTCTCTCTCTCTCTTTCTCTCTATCTTTTTCTCTTTCTTCTTTCTGTCGGTGATAGTCGACAATGCTTCTTAATTAATTAGGCGGGAAGTTATGTCAGAGAGATATTTCAGGCCATTTCTCTCATGTGAGATTCGCACGCAAAGCACCGTCACCACAACGAATTGCGTACGCTTTTATTACGCGACAATGATGAAGAAAAATAAGAAAAAAAAGAAGTGGGAGGAGACGAAGAAGAAGAAGAAGAAAAGAAGAAAAAAAAAGAAAAGAAAAGAAAGAAGAGAAGCTACTAATATTCGTTTCGTCACGCGTCGTTACACTCGCCGACACTTTGGGGTTCTAATAAATGTTCTGATAAATGAGATGAGACAATTCTAGATAATCTCTGTCACGATCGATAGAAAGAAATATACTATCATCTCGATTATCTCGAATCGATATTATATATCCTTTGATCGTTAAATCGCGAATTGATTCTTCATCATTTATCATTTCTCGAAGGAAATGATTTATTCTGTTGTTCGTTCGTTCGATCGATCGATCGTTAACGAGTTAATCGTTTACAGTTCATTTAGAGAAAAGAAAAAGAAGAGAAAAAAGAAGAAAAACAGAAAAATAAAAAAAAACTGATCTCGAGTAAACACGAAGGAACACGTAGAAAATGTTAAGCGCAGAATCATTCGGTAACCCCCTTCGTGTTTTTCTTGGTCAACGTTTTAAAGAGAGTCAATCCTTTAACGGGACGAGAAACAATGGACGACGGAGATCGAGAAGCAGTCGAGCTTCGCGTGATCTAAGAAGATCATCTGAAAGCGATACGCCGAGGAAGTCTCGCTTGTGTTTCACGTTCGAGAGAATCTTTGAACGATTCGTCGTTACACTTGCATTGCGCGACTAGGTTCCGAGCAATGGCGTAATCGAACGATTATGAAAAAGAAAGAAAGAAAGAAAGAGTTTAACACTCATTGTGATATAACTTTCTCCGAATTAATGAATTCTTCGTTCGATTCAGAAGAATCTTTTTTTTTTTTTATTTCTATGACCGCATCTTTCATATCGAAATCATTCTCGTTCTAACACATTTAAACAAAATTTTTCTAATTATAAGGTAGTAGGGAATCTTTTTCGTTCGATGCTCGAAAAAAAAATGGGGGAAAAAAGAAAAGGTAGGAAACAAAGAAATGTCTAAATCGTTCGTAAAGTAAAAAGAGATCGGAGTTTTTTTTTATAACCACGCTGTTAAGCTTAATGATGTTTCATCGTGGAAAAAGATAGTACTCTATTTTCTATCCTATTTCACGTTCATCGACATAAAGACGTGCACATTAGTCGGTACACATCATTCAAGGATTACCTTCGTTCGTCCCTTTCTTTTTCTTTTTTCTTTCTTTCTTTCCTTCTTTCTTTCTTCCTTCCTTTTTTTTCAAGATCCATGAAATAAATAAGAAAAAATAAAAGAAGAAAGAAGGATGTCTGAAATTGCACCAACAGGCCGCATACACTTGACCTTTATTTTAAGTACGGATGATCTTAAGCGTAAAGAATGGCCCCATAAAAATGTAAAAGCCTACTGCTGGAACAATACCAGCTGTTAGGCACGGGGGCCATCTTATCTTTAATGTATTATAATTAGAGGAAGTTACGAAAAAGTAGACCTTGTTGGATGGTTCGAATGAAATTTCAAATTCTCCACAATTAATTACTCTCTCTCTCTCTCTCTCTCTCTCTCTCTCTCTCTCTCTCTCTCTCTC
>NC_057691.1:4598491-4690039 GCF_014466175.1 Vespula pensylvanica | reverse complement strand
CTTTCTTTTCTTCTCTCTTTTTATCTTTTTGAATCATCCTTGAACACCTACAGATCTTTTTATATTGAAAACAATTTTATACAAATATATAAGAAGATAATTGATCTATAAGAATTATTCGTCGAGATCTATCCTTAACCGATTTCTCTTCGATCAAAGTGAATTTATTGAAAAAGACGAGAGAAAAGAAAATAAGACAATTTATCCATGATATATCATCTTCATTCTATTGAATCATGTATTATGTACTTTTTAAGAAGTACCTACACGCAAGGATTCTTAAGATGGATGTGAATCAAGGACTAAAATGCTACGACATTGTCGAAGAATGTTAATCTCATTGCGATTGAAGTACTAAGCTACGAAGAGATGAAGATGGTAAATAAAAAAGAAAAAGAAAAGAAACAGAAATAAAAGAATGATAATAAAAATAATGTGTACATCGAAAGATACATGATGTGTGCAATCACTATAGGATTTCTTTGCTGTGGACACCGAGATGATTATCCTACACGTTTGCGATTACTAGCGATTCTACGCTGCTTTCTTCTCGACGTGGAACGTAACCTTCGAAATATAGACGACTTCCCCGTAGAAAGTAAGGAAATTTATCGTTTGGAAAAGAAAGTATCGAATAATTTTTGTTTCTATGTCGTGTGATCTTTTTATCGATATAAAAAAAAATATATATATATATATACATATACATAAAAAAATAATTTTATAATTACCTATCAATAACAAGCGCAGCCTCATGATTGGTGACGCTGCTGTCTTTAATTGTTAACCTGAAAAAAAGAAAAAAGAAACAAGAACCTTCGTTAGTTCCTTCTTCTTCGTTCCACTTCCGCGAACGGAGAATTCTATTTAAAAAATTCTCAATTTATTGGAAAAAAGAAATTGATGGAAAGAAAAAAATGCAAAAATGGGATTGGATTTGTTCAGAGCACTTTTTCCTTATTTTTTCTAAACAAATCGTAAGAAATTGGTAAAGTAGTTGAGAAAAAAAAGTGGATCACTTTATAATCAACGAAATCTCCTAGAGAACCTTGACGTTTCACTGAAGCTATTTCCGTTCACATCGGCACTTGAAATGAGACGGATTTGGTGATGTCAATGTCGTTACGAAATAAGGAGAACAAAGACTAAAGAACTCGACTAATGAAGAAAATTCAATATATATATATACACACATACACACATACATACATACATAGATACATACATACGTACATATATATATATATATATACACACATATACATATATATTAATATACGTTCAACAATGATCTTACGATCGATCTGAAACTTCTAAAAACACGCACTACGCGATTACTTTTTGATCGATAAAGAAAAAAGATAAGATAAAGAAGATGAAAGAAGAAAAAGGAAAAGAAAAAGAAACAAAACAAAAAAAAAAACAGAAAAAAGTAGACTAGCTAAGAGAAACTCGCGAGGATACGAAAAAGCAAATGGATGAGGAAGGTGAGAACTCACCTAACCGATCCGTCGAGTAAAAGACACCGGGATGTTAAGTCACTAGGAATGACTGATGGTGGAGGTGTCGGAGCGATCATATATACTCTTACCGAACGCAACCCCCAACCAGGTAGCCGAGCAAACTCCCCACCAACTATTATCCAGGGATGCTTCGCTCATCCTTCGTAAATGTACAATTCATGTTCAGTTTACCTCCTTCTTCTTCAAGTTGTCCTCCTTCTTTCCTTCTTTCTCCACTAACCAGAGTCGAATCCCTCTTCTGCTTTTTTTAGAAGCGCTTGGCCAACGAGGCTATAGGGACGCGATCTCGTTGGTGATGGAGGTGGAGGCAGTTGTTATAGTGGAAGGTGGTGGTGGTGATGATGGTGGTAGTGGTGATGGTGGTGGTGGTGGTGGTGGTGGTGGTGATGGTGGTGGTACCTGTGTTATCCGTAGAAAAGGAACGACAAGGAACGACCTCACGACGACAACTACGACGTAAGTGACCCACCAACGGTTGCCCCAAAGCAAAGCAAAAGCCTTCTCCGTAGGTACTTGAACCAAGCACAACTTATCTATGTATGTATCTTCTACTACTCTACTACTACTACTACCACCTACTCTACTACTACCTATCTTTACCTATCTACCTCCCGCCACTAACCAGGGATCTAGCGGAGATGAGCAGCCTCGTGGGAGGCTGCGGGGTTAGTGAAAGTGAAATACTGCAATTGGAGTAACGTCTCATCCGATGCCTCCTTATCCTCCTGGTATTCCGTGTTCTTCCATCACGACGCGCGGATCGTTCCCGACTTGGTGTTCGCGATCATTTCGACGGATACTTTTTATCTACGTTATATTTGCCAGATTCGATTCGACTAATCATTTTCTTTCCTTTTATATTTTTATTTTTTTTTTTTGTTACTTTTTTTATGTCTCGCGCCAAATGATTTTTCATTTTTGCGTCTTTTCGTTCCTTTTTTTCTTTTTCTTTTGCTCGCCCTTTGTCCTTTTGACTTTTATCTTTTTATCCTTACGTCATCGTGATCACATTTCGCGTAGAAATATTATACTTCTTTGAGATTCAAGAGAGAATTGGAAATGATATTATTGTATTAATTTTTAATCAAATAGTTTTTTCAATTTCCAATTATAAGGTATATTTTTTAGTACTCTTTGGATCTTTCTTGAGATCTTTCCAAGTTCCTCATTCGTTTTTTCTCAAAATCCTTCTCGGAGTACCTTCTTGAATTGTTTTCATTATACCTTTTCTTACGTTTACTTCTAGTTTATCTCCAGTTAATTTTATTTCAAGGAATTCGTTTGACTCATGCTAGTCAAAAAAGAAAAAGAATATTAAAATATCTAATTTATTCAGCAATTGTAAGACAAGATACGCGAATCTAATTTATAAAATTGTCAATTATGATAGTACGTTAACTAGATGAAATAAAAAATAAAATTGTACATGATCGAACAAAATCATGGAATGCGAGTACTCCGATCGAGAACGATCTCTCGATGACCCAATCGATGATCCCGGAACTCTCGTGCATGGAATAAAAACCGGATACGCGCGTTCCTTTTAACATTAGACGTAGAGAGTATCCTTAAGATAATATTACGTTATCCTATGTTTATAAACAATGGAGATCTAATCGAAAGGACCATCGAACGACCTGCAAATCACGTGCACGAGTCACGGTTATACGACGATTTATCTAACTATACTCATGTAGATACCTATGTTTCTACATATGTACATACATGCTGAATTTACACGAAGTAATTATTCTTTCCGCTTTGCTATCAGAAAGAATGTTCCCTTAAAACTTTAACATTAAAATGATTGAACTCTAAAAAATGTTATTTTAGTCTCTAAATTCAAATCGAATAGAAATCATTTTAAATTTATATTTTTTCTAATTTTTTAGAAATGTGTTAAGAAAAAGAATAACAATATTAAGTTTTATATGTATTATATAATTAATCGGTGTGCTAAAAGTTCCTTAAATGATTTTAAAAATCAATTGCTCTTTTCCAAGACTTTCTAGGCTTTCAATTAAACCCTCGTAGTTTCGCAATTTCAAAAAGAAAATAGTAACCAAAGCAATTTTGAAAAAAGTAAACTTTACATTCGCTTAGAAACTTTTGGTACACCTCTGTATATTTCTTTTTTTTTTATTACTATTATTCCTTTAACACAAGTAAGATAGTAGTTTTGAATTAAATTTCGATTAATCGCTTAAATGATAATTCGATTAAAAATACATTTGGACTTTACGCATACGCGCAATTCTATTTATGGACCAAGTATCTTTCTACTAGATTTTATGAAATGCCTAACACGTCTTCGAAATGAATTGAAAGAATTTTTTATACCCATATTTTTCAGTCACAGACGGTATTTCGGATAATCAACATTCCATTAAATTTTACACATAATCATCAACATTCCTCTTGTATTCCTCGACTCGATCTATCTAGGGATTCGTTTCAACGAATTAACCGATGGAAATGGAGAAAATAATCGAATCGTGGAAAATTGTTACGTGACATAAAATGGCACATAAAGAGAGAAAGAGAAAGAGAGAAAGAGAGAGAGAGAGAGAGAGAGAGAGAGATGAAAAATACATAGTAGAGTCGATGTCAATAACGAAGTTTTTCCAATCGATCGAAACAAGAAAAAATAAAAAATAAAATTGCAACGCAAGTTAGTCGTTCGTTTCGATATAATCGTTCCAATTGAAACATAGAATAATCGAGAATGGGGAATTTGTTTATTCTCATACGACATACATATACAAGCGCACACAATCAAGAGTTAGACGTTCAATGCGTGGGCATTGTTGAGGTCAAAAGAATAGCGAACGGCAAGGATTCTAATTCTTTCTTTAGGAAAACCGAGGCCCTACGGCAAAGTCGATTTAAGTTATTAGATTCCAAGAGAAGAAAGGCAAGAGATCTCGCCCGAAGCTATTTCTTCTAATGAAAAAAACCAAAGGGGATTCTTAAATAGGATGATGATGAATCGTTTTAAAGCATGCCAAGAGAAGAAGCCAGCAAATAGGTTTTTCTTTAAAGAAAAGAAAGGAATGATAAAATGAAAAAAAGAAAAAAGAGAAAAAAAAAGGGAAAAAAATATCGAAGAATCCTCTTCATTCGTCTTTAACCGACGTTCTAGCAATGGAGGCGACTGCTTGAAAAATTCTTAATTTTCTCTTTCTCTCTCTTTCTCTCTATATATCTATCTGTCTGCCTGTTTGCATCTTAATTACTCGGGAGTCTGATGCAAAGATCTCGTAAATTAATCGACGATCGTTAGAAGCGACCACGACTGCGAAATATCCTAATCGCTTTGGAGAACGCCTACGTGTAAGGTGTCAGCGAAGAGGATAATTTTGCATAAACATAAAATCGATTATATCACAAATAGAATAATATCGATCGATGTCTAACAATTTCAAGCCTTAACTTTAGAGTTCGTTCAAAAACGAACAAAAATATATATATAATAATTGTTTTAATGTGTCGGTAATGTTACGATATAGAACAAATATCCCATGACTTTTCTATCGCTAAGCGAAGAAAGGTAAACAGCGGCGATGCTTTGAATTATTTATAAGAAACTCGAGACTCATACTGGTTCCACTCCGTGAACTCGTATGATTATTAAAATTGCTATGGAAAATGATATAACGTCTGACTTTTTTTGTGTAAGAGAAGGGTAAAAAGAAGGTAACAAAAAAAGAAGAAGAAGAAGAAAAAGAAGAAGAAGAGAAAGAAAGATAGAAAGAGAAACAAAGAGGTAGAGAGAGGGAGAGAAAGAAGAAACGTCAGAGAGAAGAGTCAAGCAACATTACGGTTACTCAAAGATTCCTTTCACTTATGGAGAACAGAAAGAGAGAAAGAGAAAGAGAAAGAGAGAGAAAGAGAGAAAAAAAGAGCGAAAAAAAGAGAGAAAGAAAGAGAGAGAGAGAGAGAGAGAAAGAGAGAGAAAAGACATTGCTACTGGAGTAAGGCCAAATATCCTAAAAAGGCCTTGCTATTTCATTGCAGTGGCTTTTAACGACGCGATAGACCTTAAGAACTATGTCTGAACGCATTGTGAATGGCACTAAGACTCCCCGTGGTTGACCTTGGCACTAGATTTGTCAGAAAGTTAACGCTGATTCTCTCTGATGCATGTCGCGCTTGATCCCGATAAAAACGGGAACAAGTAAAGTACATACACACGCAAGTATATATTTACGTACATAGATACGTACGTATGTACGTAAGTGTATCAATGTATAGGTATCTCAATGCCTGGGGAAAGAGAAGATGCACCTACGTTTTGTGATTCGTCGTCTTCGTCGTCGTCGTCGTCGTCGTCGTCGTTGTCGTCGTCGTTGTCTTCGTCGTGGGTGAACGTGGGAAAGGAAGATCGTACACACACGATAAAGAGAAACGATATGGCGAAGAAGAATTCGAATCTTTCGAATCAAATTTTATCTCTTTATCAGCCTTCGCTTTTTTTCTGATTTTTTTGTTCTTATTTTATTATTTACATAATACTTACTTCTTTTTTTTTCTTTTTTTAATCGTACACTAAACAGGTATCGCGCGATTTTTTATTCTCTTTAATCTCAAAAATACGAATAATTATTCATTTCATTTATTTTTATGCTTGTTTTTATCTTTTCGATATGCAGGTACTTTCAATCTCACTGCTACGTTTATCATTTAGTATCGAAACAAATTCAATTCTTTTCTTAGATCGTTATCGACTGCTGAATTAATTAATCTGGAAAGAAGAGAAATTCTTCTTATTTTTCTTGATTCTTTTTTATCTTTTTTCTTTTGATTTTCTCATTTCTTTTTCTAACAGACAAGTATCGAATATCAAAAAAAAATGAATTTCCTTATGTTTATTATATTTCGGTATACAAATATTAATTCGCACTGCATTGATTAGCCTCGAATGGAACTTAATTCGCTTTATTCATCTTTTTATTTTTTGATATAAGCAAGAATTGGCTATCACGTTCGTCAGTCTCGAATGAAATTTTGTACGATAAAGAAACATCTCAGACTTCTGTTCACCTTTAATGATTATTTCTATAAACCGCTAGAAAGAACGTGAGCGATAGCAAAACCATGGAGTTTCACCGTTGAAAGTTTTGTCAGGTCGGTACAATGTGCAATGCAATTCGGCTCTTCCCACGTTCTTCCTAATACTTCTTGCGCGATCGCGTAATCCTCTGCATAATTCTTCCTCGTAATTATTTCCTCCTCTTTAACCCTCTCCTCTATACATAATATATTCTACACACGCCCATGGTAGTGGGGCACGTTTACGACCGAACACTAATAAGGGATCAGGCTTTATGCCAATCTTTTAACTTTCAGTTACATTCGAAGATACGTAATCGATCGTCTATGAAAAAAAAAAAAAATCAATACGTATCGGTAAACATCGATATTTTAAACTACGATACTTTTATATATTTATTCTTCTATTCAATCGAAAAAGCATTTGATTTTATCTGATACTTCTATGTTTGTAAAAATAATTTTCTATAGAGAGCGAGAGAGATTGTTATTGCTATTGAAGTATCAACGTATCGATAAATATCAATATTTCAAACCACTATTATATACTTACTTTGATATTTAATTGAAAAAAAAAATATGTTATATTTTATCTGATATTTTATTTTAGAAATAACATTCTTAGAGACATTCTTACAGAAAAATAAAGTAAAAGAGAGAGAGAGAGAGAGAGAAAGTATTATTATTTCTTTTAAAATATCGATAATCATCGATATCAAGTATCTTCTTTCTTTCGTTTGTAGCTCTGAATTGATCGAAGAAAAGAAAAACAGATACGGAAAGAGAGAAAGAGAGAACTTGGATAGTTTACTTTCAGTTTTCATATTAAACACGATATCGACTTAACATTGCATTAACGAGCATTTCGATTGGAAACTTCACTGATTAGTAACTCGATCATCCTCTCGTAAAATTGAGTTTCGACTTCGAGGAAAGATTTTTTTCTCCTTTTCTCGAAACAATTAAATGACGATATTAGAGAAAATCAACTTATCGAGACCCTTTCCTTCTTATCGGTCTACTACTCTCCATTAAGAAATTTCCAGTTCCTTCGCTTCAGAAAAGTCAATTTGTATTTTCCGTGAGGAAAAGTTTTCACTCCATCTTCCTACACTATATATAAAAGTTAAATATCTACAGAGACATACTCACTTCATCTAACTTCACAATTTTACTTTGAACAATTATTGTCTATCGAAGTTGTATAATTTTGACAGGGACATTTATACATACATGTTATTATAACATTTTAAAAGATCCATTTATTTTTTTTTTTTTTTTAGAAACATCCTCAGAGGGAGAAAACATTTTTTTCCACAGATCAAATCTTTCTTCGTAAGTCAAGACGTTTTGATTATTTGAAGATAAAAATTAAACGAGAATGCTACGTCTTCGAAATTGTGTAACTGTTTTTTATTCTCTTTTCTTTTTTCTTATAGATGTACAACAATCTGTCATACAAAACGTATCATTTAAAAGTTATACAATATGAACACGATAGATGTTTCAACCTGAACATAATATATACTCATCGATATTCTACTTTTACGAGCGATCTTTCTGCATAACTTACATACGGGACTTTTAAAGCCAAAAAAAAAGAAAGAAAAGAAGAAGAAGACATGAAACGCTTACGTACTCATACGTACATATATATACAACACGACGTACACGTTTATTTCTGCTACATCGAAGAAGGTACTTTAGATAATTCTATATTATATGCGGACTCTGGAACATCTATGGTCATCATCCATCGAAAAAATATTTCGAGAATCGTACTTTACACGAGAACTCATGAAATCGACAGATTTATATGATACGACACACGTAACTAACATCGTCTACATTTCCTCAAGATCCGTTTAACCAATCAAAAATGTCGCTTTTCTTATCGAGAAAAAGATACTGTTTTCTATCAGTTAAATTTATTTGGGAAAGTTCTTTCGATCACTAGACACTTGATCGGTAATTTCCTAACAGCGTTAAAAATCATTATTTTTTTATTTATTTATTACATGTCAAATAATCGAAAAGAATTGTCAGTTAATCATTCTCTAATAATTATTATTAATTGTCAAATACGAAATCTAAAATCTATCATTTTAATAGAGTTTGATAGAGTTTTAGTGTCAAATATATTCGCTATCAATTATGAATATAACACGTGATAACAAAAAATAGAATAAAGGACAAATAATACAAATAAATGAAATATATAACTCTGAGAGGAAGTTCGAACAACAACGAGAAAGAGGAAAAGCAAATATTGTATTTTTCTCGACACATTGTTTTCGTTTTAATTGCTCGTGTATATGTTCTTCCATGTCGATATCCAAATGGATGAACAAGGAGTCTCGCGATTGGACAATCGGAGGCGGAAGCTCTCACAAATTTTGTAGACTACGAGAGAGAGAGAGAGAGAGAGAGAGAGAGAGAGAGAGAGAGAGAGAGAGAGATTTAACAAAGGAGAATGGAGAGGCCAACCATGCACTTCTGTAGGAGGATCGAATATCGACAGCAGAGTCTGTACGCTCGCGTGATCAATAAACGTTCATTTACTGCTCACTTTGAACAATGCGTCGAGTGTGTACGGTATTTGCGAGCAATACAGTGTTAGTTCAGCCGACATACTATCTTCTCAAAAATTCTCTATTTAATTAAACAAAAAATTTGTTCTTGAAAACAAATTTTTTCACCTTCCGTCCGAAAGAGATGATCACAAATTTCAATACAAAAAAATACGAGTCATCTAACGATCATAATAAATTTGCAATTTTAAGGGAAAGAACATAAAAAATCAAAAAGAAATGATATTCGTTTTATAAGATAAATTTAATATATAAACGTACGTACTTTAGATTCGATCGAACAACGAAATTAGATTGTTTGATAATGAATTAAAAAAAAAATGATGTTATCATAATCGCGATTAATTGGTCATTACGTCAGAATAAAGTAAAAATCGTCAAATTTCTTTCCTCTTCTTTTCTTCTTTTCTTTTCTTTTCGAAATCTCGAAAAACACGAAATTGCACAAGCGAGAGACTCTCATCGGATGCAAAAGCGAGAGATGATCTCGCATATGTTCGTAAGGATACATACATACGTACATATGTTGATAGGAGTTACGTAATCGTCCTGACCGAGCGCGACGAACAAAGATAATCAATTTGAACGTCACGAAAAAAGCAAAGCATCTCGCACACCTATGGAATACGACATACACACGATTTCCTCATTAGTAAGACTTAAGGGATATACATGCATGTATGTATGTATGCATATATATATATATATATATATATATATATGTACGTATCGTACTATACTGTACCGTATTGCTGAGATGAGTCATGCGAAAAGCGCATAACCGCAAAAACGGACTTGGCGTTTATTAATTAACATAACTCCTCTGTTCGTTGCCCCATTTGTTAGAACGTAAGCACGTAAACCCATAACCACGGGCGCACGAATAGAAATTAACACGCGAGAGAACCTTGACTTTCGCGATGCATTGTTCGTGATCAAACCCATAGATGACAGTTTGAGAAAGGAATAGCTCGTAAAGTGGAGCGATGATTTATCGATTCTTTCGTCAGGACTATCTACAATATCTATTTATGTATGAATTTACTACTATATATAGAACGTATCGTACATACGTGTATATACTTACGTTATATATACGTACATATATCGATGATGTCGTCTTGTTTCTTATTCGATATAACGCAACTGGAACGCGAAACAAAGAATAACTCGTGCTCTCTCAATGATGAATTAATCTTCAAAGAAAAATCGTTTCTCAGCTTTTATTTCAATTAAAACTAACCAATAATTACTATCAGATAAGACATGTTATTTAAATGATCAATATTTTCTATCCATTATGCGTGTGTATATATATATATGTGTGTGTGTGTATGTATGTATGTATATTATTAGAGAAATAATGAGTGATAATAATAGAGCCGATGAAAATAATTTTTTCTATCAATTAAAATTATGATTGATATGAATGATTTCATTTGTTAGTGAAATTGATTACTTTTTATATCATAATAATACTTTAAACTTCTATTCTTGTAAATTCCATATGTCGTTAAATAACAACAATCGTTTAATTAGTGAACGCGCGAAATACTTTAATTAGTATGGCTTTGTCAAACTCTGAACAGGCGTTATTACTTGTGAAAGAGTCAATAAACTCGTTTGCGATTGTACCTCATTTATCTCTTCTTGTGTAATCCCTGTAAGGTTTTGTAATAGCGTTTAGAAAATTAACATTTAATTATTATTATTTTTATTATTATTATTATTATATTTTTATTTTCATTATTTTTATCATTCATTTCGATGTATAAAAATGATTGAAAAAATCAATTGTCTACAGTCGATCGAAATTAGCTATTAGCGAATGATTGTTTAAAGGACCTTTCTAAAATTTGTTTGTCCTAATATCTATGACAAGCATTTTGTGACAAGCGCATGTATAAACCTTATTCTATCACGATCGATTTCAACTTCCCATGATTATGTCGTAATAACGATCATTCCTTCAGGGCTAACGCGATTGATTTCTTGCAACCAAATCGTTTATAGATTTTGCAAGGTATAATACGATCTTGAATTAGTATCCTTTAAAGAAATCATTAGAATAATCGTGAGATCAAATTTCGTTTGATCAAGAATAAAAAATAAATAAATAAATAAATAAAATGAAAAGAACGAAATACAAAAAAAAAAGCAAAAGGAATTTCTTGATATATAACGTTTGTAGTACAACGTATACATGTATGTACATGAATGTATTATAAATTTAAAAAAAATTTAGTGCATTTTTTTTTTATTAATTTAAAAAAAAAGTAATAAAAAAATAAAGTAATGTTATATAATGCATATAAATGTATATATATTGTATATATCTACATATGTACGCGTATTCGTGGTTGAGACGTTCCAAAACTTTCTCACAAATAATAGCACAACAGTATTTAGCAGTACGGATTTAGTATAGTTACGTTGTACAATGGTGGTAATAAGTGTTACATAAACGGCACCTCTTTCTCCGTGAGCGAGTAGTACTTATTCGATAAGAAGAAACTAGAAGGGGCATGAGGCAACAACAAGTAAACGGAATGGAGCTTCTTCGTGAATGTTCACGAAGTATAGAATCGTACGACATGTCAATCACGATCAATGCACCTTCGATTATTTCCTTTGTGAATCGCTTTGATATTCTCAGCTTGATTAGAGTCAACTTAATTACTTTATACTTTCAAAAAAGTTATTTCTTAAGTTCACCGATTTTAATCATTTTTCTTATTTAAATAATTTCATGTGACGTATCAAAAAATTATAGTCGAAATTCATGATGCTGTTAAAAACTTTTCTTGAAAATTACAGAATGGACCAAAAGTTTCCAAATGATTTTAAAAATCAATTATTCTTTCTCGAGACTTTTTAAGCCAATTCTTTTCAAAGATGGTAAACAATTTCTTAGTATTAAATACGATCTAAACAAAAAAATTAGCCTATGATTTGATCCAGCCTGCTGTTGTCAGACATTGCTCGATCTTTTTGTTGTGTTAGTATAACAATAAAAAAAAGAAGATACTCAATTTTTTCAAAGAATTAAGAACTATCATTCAAAGATCTATTAAACTAAAAATATCAAGTCCGAATCTTCAGAAGAAGATAAATGATCGAGAAATGCAATATAATTTTACGTCGCATGCTACACCTGTCATCCTCTCTCCCTGTCTCCCCCTTTACCTTTATTCTCTTCTTTAAAAGCATATAAAGGTATGCACCACCATTCGAAAGTTGCACAATTTCACGCGGCTGCTTTGTCTTCGCTTAGGATATTAGCCTGTCGAAAGAATACGATCTCGTTCCTTGAGATGAACGCCTCTATTGTGTATCTTAAAAAAAAAGAAACAAAAAGAAAAAGAAATTATATATTATACTATTTATTTTTATTTTTTTCTTAACGAATCGTAAAATATCGCTATTTCGAGTAGATATACGTCTCTTTTTTCTTCACCCAACTTTTTTTTCGCATCTCCACGCGTTTTTAAGATAATGGACTGATTCATCCTCTTAAGTGCCACGTTATTTACGTACACTGTTAAGTGATGAAATATCGTTGCTGAAGGAAGCGAAATTTCATGGTAGATCTTGCGAAATGGATCGAAAGCGAGTCGCTTATATAGCAATTAACGAAAATGATCAAAGATCTTTTTTTCTTCATTATAAAATACTTGGGCCATTTATTGTATACATACATACGTGTAGCAAAAATCAAATCAGCTACAATGCACCGATCGATATACAATAATATACTTATCAATGTGATAATATTTACACAATGTAAAACAAATTGAATCTACCAAACGAATATACGAGGCTCGATCAAAAATGTCTAGGTTCGTAGTTTTACGATCTGAACAAAAAGAAGAAGTCTCGAAAGAGAATAATCGATTTTTAAAAACACTTAAGAACTCTTTTGACTTCGTTCTGTATAGAAAAAAAAAATTGTTTGCAAAAAGTATTTAGTAGTATTCTATAATTATTTACACACTTTGTATAGCATATTATTCTTTCAATTCGGAGCTCATTGTTCTATACCTTGTTTATGGCACGAAAGATATTATAGGTTTGTTAAAGAGCAACGTGTCTCAGCAGGAACTTTGTCCCGTTCTATTCGGCGAATGCTGATGTATCAATGTCAGTCACTTTCCAATTTAACTCTCAGCGATGTTCTTTCATTTAGAAATACTCAATCGTTTTATCACACCACATTAATTCTTCACCCCGTTCGAATGTCAGGTCAGGACACTCGTACTCTTCGAATTTTCAACTCGTTCGCATGAATTCATCGAATCCTTGAGATCGCAAAGCATCATCGGCCATGTCATTTGTGACGTACTGACAAACCCTTTCTTTCTTTCTTTCTTTCTTTCTTTTTTCTATCTCTCATTTTTTATTTTCTGTCAGTACATTCATCCAAGAAATCATCAAGCCTATGCACAAACGCAACTTCCAACTTAGGAAACACGCCGTCTTCGTTGTAATATTCTATTATACAATGACAAAGCAGCAACGTCAAAGGTCAGGAAGATGAATAAATTCAATGGGGAAACAGAAGAAAACGAATCTTACGTTCTTTCGACATTTTTCCCATTTCGGTGGGAGACAGTATTTGACGTCGATATTCGTCGATAGACGATATTGCTCACAAAAATAAATTCAAGAATAACTTTTCAAATATCTCGATTACTTTCATTTTCAAGAAAACCGACGATTCAAATGTCTGTTCCATCTTAAATGTATATACATATGTCTACTTAAATTAATTTCATTAACTATTTTCTATCGGAGTCTTAAAAAAAAATAAATAAATAAATAATAATTACGTCTATCAAACCAATAAATAATAGAAATCAATTGTCATAATTATTTAAATTACTTAAATACGTCGTTTTCTTCGTTCCATTATAAAATTTTTTAAAAAGTTTAATATTAGAGAAAGAACTAGTTACTCTGTGAAGTAAATGATAGACGAGTAAAAGGATCGATCGGTCTGATTTTTCCTCGATCGAGATCACCATCAGAGAAGGAGAGAAAGAAACCTATAGATAAAGAAACCGATGGCAAGGATGACAACAAAAGGTCCGCAAAAGGCGTTCTAAGAGGAGAGAGTAATTCGTTGTATTTCAAAGGCAACAGAGAAGATACCGTAGAGAATGCAACTAATTACCTATCAGCCGCGCGAACATTGATGAACGAGAACGCGAAGTAACGGAATGAGGACGTGCTGAGAATCGTCTAATGAATGACAACCACAGCAATCTAGGCGAATAAAAAGAATAAAAAGATTTTTAAAAATGACAAAACTCTTTCTCTCTCTCTCTCTCTCTCTTTCTCTCTTTCCCCCTTTCTCTCACTCTCGCTCTCGACGAATAAATTTCCATATCTTTATATCGTCACACAGATTATATTAATATCGATTAATATACTCTATATACGCAATCTATTATCGATACTAATCCTATTATAGTAAGAGACAATAATGAAATAATATTATGATTATAATAATATATCGATAAATACAGGATGGACCAAAATAACTTTGACCATATACCCTATATTAATTACACCAACAAAACATCTTTAATATCCTATATTAATTTTGACCGTATGGATTTTCACCGTTTTAACTCTAATCACGTTGAAACCCTTTCAATCATCACAACAGATATCGATTTCCATAATAATTAAGATATCGCGAGTTTCGATATTGATTTTGGTCGAGTAACCAAAACTGTGTTAGTGGATACTATAAATGTACCCGATGTCGACTCCTCGTTACACCTAAACTACTTTTCTATTTAAAGACTCTTCCTTGAGATCTTGAAAGCACCCACTCTGAAATCAAGGAAGTAGCACTTTTACGAGCTCGTAAAGGGATAATTGACTAAACACGCGCGGAAGATTTATCGACAGGTTAAAATTTTTATCTTCGATTTTATTCCATCAAGGATGAGAGTGCAAAAGTAAAAAATATATCTTTTATCGAACCATGGACATCGGTCCATTTTCTCTCTCTCTCTTTCTCTCTCTTTTCGTTTCTCATCCTCCTACTAAGTTTTCTTGTCGTCCTTGCGTTGTCATCTTTCTTATACACACACATACACACGCGCGCACACACCCTCTGTCTGTGTGTATATTTTTTTCTTGTCAGTCGTTCGCCAACTAATTGCGAAATAATAATGAAATTGCAATTTACGGGCGGTGAACATGAGACGAGGTGCACCGTGAGAATACGAGATGCAGGATGTACCGGGCACTTTCTTGCATTATTCGACCTTCGATCGATCGATCGATCGTTCGGTTGCTCGGTCGGTCGTTCGTTGGTTGGATGATCGATCGTGACGATGGAAACGAAGTCCACTCGTTGTCGATTGTGGACCGATATTCCAGAAAATCAGGACCATTCTCTTCACCTTCTTCTTCTTCTTTTTCTTATTATTTTTATTTTTCAATCTTTTTCTTCTTCATCGTCGTCATTCATCGTTAAAGCGCGTTTATAATGATGATCATCATCGCCGATTATCTTCGCCGTAGTTGTGATCGTGGTCGCGTTGAAAGATCAAGGAAATAAATATCACTCGAGCCAATGAAATTGAGGAGGAGTCACGTCGGAAATGTCAGTCTTGCTCTAAGTACAATAACCTTAACACACAGATGTGTATTAATAATAATAATAATAATAATAATAATAATAATAATAATAATAATAATGGTAATAACGACGATCATTGTTACAAATAGTTTTTCATTTTTTAACTAAAATCTTCCTTTGTTTCTATCTCTTTCTTTCTTCTATCTACGAAGGAAATTCATCTTAAAGTTAAACGCATTTTAAAGAGAAAAAAAAATCCGCGAATTTTTTTGTCTTTGGTATTATATCTCTAAAAATATATAATAGATCTAATATTTTATATATGCAGATAGATATTATCTGTATACTAAATATTTTTTTTTCATAAATAGACCTAACAATTATTTATCGTATTTCCTAGTTCATTTATCTAATAATTTTTATATCTTCAAATAATTATTTATTATGATTGCAATTATACAAAGAGAAAAAGAGTTTCACTTGGAATAATCTTCTTGTCGAACGATCATCAATGAGTTCAAATCACCTTTGGAAATCATCGATTGAATATTTCGAAATTCAGATAAAAAACCGACCCATCCATCGTTCGAACGTCTAAATATTTTTCTTTTTCCTTTCTTTCTTTCATTTTTTTTCCTTTTTTTTTTCTTTCATCCACTTAGAATTACGATTAGTATCGTAACACGTCAGTCGACATTATTGCTCAACGAAAATCCGTTCTCGATGATTTAGGAACGAATCGCGAAGATTCGATCGCTTGGACTCAAGCTCCGGCTAATGGGCATTTATTCAATCGATCAATTATACTTAGTCGTTACGTTCAACATCGCAACTTCTTCGTCGTGCACATCCCCTGGAATTAAATTCTCGTTAGAGAGATCATAGGAGATGTGTCAGAGGTGAAATAAATGTATGTATATATGTACATATGAAGATACACCTAAAGTAAGTACGTATAAATATATATATGTGTGTGTGTATATGTATATTTATATATATATGCATGTATGTATGTATGTACATATATATATATATATATATATGTAGTATGTATATATGTATATATATATGTAAAATAAAAAGGACGAAGTAAACGTTCGATGAGAGTCAAACGAGTAATATTATTTTTTGACGTTCATGGAAAGATCAAAACGATTTATACACTAGATCATTAATTATCCTCCCCTATAAAGATCGACTAGATCTATCATGGACATTCGATACCATACATTTTCTCCTTCTTTTTCTCTCTCTCTCTCTCTCTCTCTCTCTCTCTCTCTCTCTCTCTCTCTCTCTCTGTCTTTCTCTCCCTCTCTTTCTCTGTCTTTCTATCTTAACATTGCTCCAATTATGGAAAACCTTATTATCGATCAGATGAAAGAGTGTCATTGCCGATCGTCACTCGAATGATTCTCTCAAATGTGTACCAATGATTCTCTTATTCTCTATAAAAATGAAAATTAAAATAAATCCTGACCTAATTTAATTTTATATATTATATTATATAAATAATACAATTTAGCTCAATAATTAAGAAAGTAGGTAACCTAAATGAAAAATCTGTTTTTGATAAAAAAACAAAAACGGAAAAAAAATCTAAATACGTCGAATTAATCAACGTATATCGTAATAATGTAAAATTAATAAAAAAAAAAAAAAAAAACATTCTGTTTAATTAGACTACTATATCATAATTGTTTCCTTTTCAAGAGACTCGTAGAAATGCCGTAAGTAATACGTAAGTAATATGAGTAAGTATCAAGAAAAATAAGTTGGAATTTTTTCAAAGGAATACACCAATGATCTAAAGTCACACGACGATCGAGAACTCGTTGGTGAATGCTCGCAAGAGCCTTTAGATCGTGTAACACTATCTAAACGCTGTCATCTAAATCGGTAGCTGTTTAGAAGGCACAATCTATCGACTTCTGAGAGTGATTCACCCAATGGTATGCGAGTCGATCGATCGAACGATTCATCGATCGTCGATCGATCGTCGATGTGTGTTGTACTCCGTTAAACTTTCACGCCTTATGATCAATGTCTAAGTTTATCGTTTACCTTCTCCCTCTCTCTTCCTTTCTTTCAAAACACCTACACTTTAAACTGATGATTGCCGAATTCCAAAAATAGATAAACGCGTATATGTAACTATGTAATTCTAGATGAGGATCGTGTAAGATCGACGATATGCAAACACGATCGAATTGGGTTAATGTTATAGTCACGATCTTTCTGATATATCCTATTCTTTCTATTTTTCCTTTTTTTTTTAACGTTGTTCATTTTCTCTATTAAAATATGGATATATTAATTAAAATGAATCGTGTAACTTGTTAAAACTTAAAATTTTTTAAATCACTCCACCAAAAAAAAATTATAGTTGGGTCCACTTGTAATTAAATAAAAAAAAAAAAAAAAACGATTCCAAGTCCGAAAGAGAAAGAATAGAAAATGATATATACGTTCGTACGAGCTTTATTACCTAAATGTTATTTAATATACGTGTATGTATGAAACAAATCTCACGCGTTAGGTTACACATTCTTGACGCAAAACAACTAATTAGAAAAGACAAAGAAAATCATAGCAACGTTGCTAACGTGATGACAAAAAGAAAAGATAAAAAAGAAATATTAACAAAAGCTACATCCTTAAGGAACATTATCTTTTTTTTAACTGTTCTTTCAAACAATAAAAGACATCCTTTCTCTACTTCGCTCTCAGTTAAGACGTTTCTTTCTCTCTCTTCTTCTTCTCTCTCTCTCTCCACTTTTTTCTTTACTCTTTCCTCTTTTAATTCCTTTACGCTTCTAACGCTTTTAAGGGGAAAAAAAAAAGAAAGAAAAAGGGCATTGACGGTGGAACGATCTAGATTACAGAGAGAACGAGTAAATAACGAGCTTTACTTAATTTTCTCCCTCTATCTATCTATCTATCTATCTATCTATCTATCTATCTATCTCTACCTCTTTTTATCTTCTGTATTACATTTTCTTTCTTTTACTATTTTTTTTTATTTTGCATTATTTACAAGCAAGAATATAGCAAGAAAGCAGATATTTGTGCGCGTATATACTTATATATGTCGAGAAGATGAAAACGTGAGACGGAAGATAGTCCTGCATAAACGGTAGAGCACGTGCGAGCACTCGACTCTCCTCGATGATGCGAAAACGATACGCGAGGAAAGAGAAGAGAGATGATGATAAAATAAAAGAGAAAAGGGAAGAAAAGTTTAAAAAAAAGAGAAAGAGAGAGAGAGAGAGAGAGAATGAAAAGAATGAAAAAGAAGGAAACAAAAAAGGAGTAATCGATACTAACGTTGATATAATCGGTTCGATGACTCAGACGAAAGTATGTTCGATGTTGCAAAAAGTTATGCATATGTGTAAGTATATATTCGTTTGTAGTTGTGTAAGATGAAATAAAACACGACGGGGCTTTGTTACCTACGCGCTTATATCCTTTATCCAGGATTATGCGAAAGACGAGTGATCTCGAATGAAAATCCACACATTTATATAAACGACTAAAAGCAAAATAGGTTTTATGAATTATTAAATATTAATTAATAATATAATTATTAAGAATTAAATAATATTAATATGGAAGAGTCACTTTGATTTTTGCATAGAAAATTAATTTACATTCTTCTTTATTTCTTAATTTGATTACCTGATCTAAATTTAAATTAAATTTTTAATTATATCATAGAGAGAAAAGGCACACGACTTTTACGACTTTTACGAAAAAATATTTGATTTTGAATGATATTCCTTGAAATTCTCTCTTCAATCCTAATGGACGTTCAACAAGTATAAGGATATTAGAACGTCTTAATATCGATCGAATTAAATGGAAATCGACGAAAAGCTACTGGGCTAATAAATAAGAACGTACGTACAAGATAGAAAGAGAGAAAGAGAGAGAGAAGTAGAGACGAGAAGAGAAGAGAAGAGAAGAGAAGAGAGAAAAAAGAAGAGAAGCGAGCATATAATTAATCCGATAGGATAAAAGCGCATCGCGACGGTGGCAATTAAATAAAAGCAGATTACAATCGTTACGGAGCATCTTCTGATCTGTGCTCGTGCTCGTCTCGATCGTTAAGAAAGCGGCGGAACCGTTAGATTGCCATTAGATTATCGCGATCTTTTCTTACACGGAGTCTTTCAAGATGGCTCGATCGCATGAGGGCGAACTAAGCAAGCAAGTAAGCAAGCAAGCAAGCAAGCAAGCAAGCAACCACCGCTAGCAATACCACCATCATCCGATACACAATTACAACTCTATATGTATTTATACACATATGTGTATATATATATATATACATACACAGATAAGTCTCTCATTCGCTGTTGCGTGCATGATTATTCTCTCATAACTATTAGCAGCTGCTATTATTACGGTTGCGCATCCCCTGACTTCTTCTTACGGTGCCTCGTTACAATGACGCAATATTGCGTTTACGCAAACTCGCAGGATGCGTCCATGTCGTTCGTTAAAGAGAAAGAGAAAGAGAGAGAGAGAGAGTGAGAGAGAGTGAGAAAAGTTTAACTGTATGTCAGCGTGACCGACACTATCGCTTTCATGGGAAATGCTTTGTCAGCGCTACTTGCCTCTCTTTTCCTCTTTCACCGAAAGCTGTAACATTAGGACACGTGGATTCATTGTTTCTTTCTTTATTTCTCTGTCTCTAATGCGAGAGAGACAGTGAACACGAACTTACGAAAATCTCTTTTTAGTTTCGGAGCCGTTCAAAACAAAACTTCTCTTCTCTGCCACACGATGAGACACTTTGGCTTAACTTCCGAAAACGAGCGTGTTCCGTTTCGTTAGAATTTCACGGCAATATATTAAATGGTACAAGACGTGTCTCGAATGTATTAAAGGATCTCTAGGACTTCTATAGGGATTCTATCGAAATATCGTAGATACTCGATAAACCAACGTGTAACAATTAAAGATACTTTAATATCGTTAATAAATTATTTAAATCGTTTCGTTAATAAATTCGTACGATATCACGAAATTTTTCATCAAATTACATATCTAGATATTTCATTATAATTTAATTCGCGGACTAACAAATTGTAATCACTTCTAAATAAAAATTATATTAATTCGTATAAACACATTGACTATCTTATTAATAAATACGTGTTAAAAGATTCGTCTCTAAGAATAAGAAACGTCGACGTCGTTGCGAAATATCGAAAAAGATAATAATCGAATCGTTCCGTCACGTAAGGTCGTTTCATCGACGAACGATAACCCCAATCGCATCGAAATAGAAAAATCGATATTACACGAGGCAAGAGAGAAAGAGAAGATCGTTCTCTCTCGATATACCATCGAATTTATTTACCATCGAGGATCGGCTTAACGCGTGTAATTTTCCCTCGACGACATTTCACCCTCTCATTCGTACGATAGTTTCGATTCCCATTCTTTTGTTGTTGAAAACGTGAATTCACGATTGACGGAATTATTTCGCAGTAGCTTTCTCGAAAATCGATTTGCCGCCAAACTGGGCGGCAAAAATCGTCGAATGTTTCGTCATTATCGATAATAAGAAATTTGTCGATGAGGACACGTCGATCGATCGATCGATCGATCGATCGATGATGACACCACTCGTTGTCGTACCACCACCAATCTATTTACTTACTAGAAAAATTTTCTTTGAAAAGAACATACAACCCGCCCCTCGTCTCTCCCGCTCCCTCATCCGTCTTTCTCTATCTCTGTCTCTCTCTCTCTATCATACTGTTTTCGATTACCTCCTTCTACTCTTCGACACTTCCCTCATATTTCCGTCGAAGACGATGCCCTCGAGAAGTAATACGAGAGAAGAAATTGGAAGGCGGAATTATCTTTGGAATTGTTTACCGTTACGTTGTCGTCACCAGGAGCATCCTTGGGGTCGAATAAAATTTTCTGAAATTACCGATCGACGCGATCCGTCGATGTATCTTTGTACAAGGTGATCTAAAAGTATCGTCAAAAAATATAGTATTCGCAAGAAAAGAAAAGAAAGAAAGTACTGATCGAGATAATGTAAAATAATCTGTAATATTTTGTTCGTAAAAATCATTCGCCTTTCTCCCGCAAAGATTATGATAAATCATCATCGTTTAAAATTTCGCATAACAATATCAATAAGATGATTAAATATTAGAAGTCAAAATTATACCTTATGATTCGTCATAATTCTTATAATATTATCAACTTCCGCATCTAAATTGTTCGATTACATTTGTCGAATATCTTGTACGTAGTTATACGTATACGTATGTACGTGTATACGATAACACGGAGCGACGATTAGGAACTTTCTTCGTCGATCGCTAAAGGGTTCGTCGTAATTTCATCTTCATATGCAACGATCGTCTATGTTTAAGTACAAGATATTTCAATTGGCTTTTGCGTCTCGAAAAATTAGCAAGACAATCAAACGTATTTATATATATCTAATACTTTCTCTAATTAAGTAATATAATTTTCTGGAAAATTAAAAGCAGTTGAAGAAAGTTAATCGTAAGTAATTTCTTTCTTTTTTCTTTTCATGACATTATTTCATAATCTAAAAGATGTTATATTCATTCATTCGTACATCTTAATTTATAATTTTTAATAATGAAAGAACATTGTTTTAAATTCGTTAAAGAGAAAAATAGATAGAAAGAAAGACAGAGCGAATAAAGCCGGCATGTACATATATACGAAGTAATAAAAGTAAATTAAGTAAGGCAAGGAGTAATTAGAATCTTATATACATAAGAGCGAGATGTTGTTGTACGAAATGTATGTAACGATTAGAAAAATATGAAAATAATGAAGCACCTACAATGGTACTACTTTACTTGATATTACTACGTGACGCAAGTCGAAATTGATCGTAAATCTTTAATACATTATTTCACGCGAAATAAAATAATGAGATAGATCTAAAAATACTCTTAATTAAATAAGTGAATAAAGAAATATCCGTAAGAGATCGGATTGATTACATAACTCTCGTCTCGATGCTATCCTCGTCTTAATGTTTAGTGCATTATGACATTGGCTCGCGATTTTTCAACGACCTTTTTCGCCCGGTAACGATCACTTTCCTTTCTTGATAATCCAAGCTTTTCCTGTACCGAGCGAAATCATTATAATCCGCGTAATTACGCGACGCGTTCTCAAGAATCCAAGTATGTAGATATAGTATATATTGGTCTCGGTACATACTAGGTGGGTCATAAGTTCCAAACATGGTTGAAAGTTTCTTTAAGTTAATTTAAAAATCGATTACCCTATTTCGAGACCTTTAAGGTTGATCTTTTCTCTCTCAAATTGTAAAACGAGTCCCTATAAGGTTTGTAGTTTCAAATATATGAGAGAGAAATGGAACGAGAAAAAGAAAAGAAAAGAAAAGAAAGATGTCTAAATATTATCCTCAGAATTAACTCGATCAAGAGTAATTGATTTATAAAATCACTTAGTTTCAATTCACCCCGTATATAGATACATATATTGCTTATATACACACTTGGACCAAAGACATGCAAGACATACGAGAGATACGAAAGAGAGAGAGAGAGAGAGAGAGACAAAGAAAAGATTTTCTTTTCTAGTATCGTGTGGGCGTAAGTGATGCGCATGAAAGAAGGAGCCACGTACTCGTAGGACCATCTGTTACCAACAACGTACATACATAGTTTTCTTCTATCATCTACAAGATCGAAACTCGAGAGAGCGTGGACGAACGTGTAGCGAAACGAACGCGCTACCTCCTTTTTCCCCTTCCACCTTACCTCCACCCTTACCCTCACCCTCACCCTTGCCTCTCCAAACCTCACCAATTCTTAGAGAATACTTCAGATATTACGACAGGGTACTATACTCTCGAACAAAGGATGCTGAGCGCGTTCTTCGATAAGTCGTAAAGATCGCTTTTTTATCGTCGTTCATCGAAGGACATTCCGGGAAAAACATTGATCACATTGTCTTGTTTCTTTGCTTTTTTCTCCATTTTTCTTCTTTTTTCTTTTTCAAGTATTCCCGAGCTAATGAATCACTATGAATTTTTATCGGAATACTGACCTTATAAGTATGTATTTACAAACGTTTCTATTCACGTTGTAATGAATTAAAAGAAAGAAAAATATAGATCAAATGCGGAACTCTTTGGAATATTTTAATTATATTATTATTATTGTTAATAATAGTAGCAATAATAGTAGTAGTAATATTATAACAGCATTAGTATTATTATTACTATTATTACCATTATCGAAAGTTAAAATTCATATCAGGAATTGATAGTAAAAAAATATGTTAAAAACAAAATAAAGAAAGAGATAAAAGGACATAAAACAATGTGATAATTAAATGGCAAAATTATAAATTCAATACGACAGTGCAATGATACAAGTTTTAAAGAGAAAAAAAAAGCAAAAGAAAAAGAAAAGAAGAAACAGGAAAAAGCAACGAATTTACATTTACTTTCACTGGTACTGTTATGCCAGATCGCGTAGAAGACATCGCGGAGAACGTTTGATACACGATGCTCCTATTTCCTTTGCGCCATTGCTTCGAGGCTTTCTTCTGCACGATAGTCTGAAGCAAACGCTTTTTTTTCAATCAATTTTATGAGATCGAAACAAGATGCTCGGATTCAAGCTGCATGGCCATTCTGTGCGCGCCCAACTTTATCTTCATCGTTCGAACGAGTTCGGTCACGAGTAATTCGAGTATCGAGTGCCACACAAATTTTCTACCCCTATATATCAACAACAACCGCTTTCTCTCCAAGTTATGGTAAGAGAAAGGGAGGGAGAAATAGAGATAGAGATAGAGAGAGAGAAAAAGAGAAAGAAAGACTTGTATACCATTTGAAGAAATGATTCTGTTTAGAAGGATCGTGAATCGATTGGATATTGAACAATTCAAATAGAAATACGTGAAAGATGAAATTTGTTATTTTTTTCTTTTTCTTTTTATCAACGGTTAAAGTGCGCACGTTGGCCTTAAAACTTGCCAGCGGCAACTCGACATCTACACACATATGCACACAGACATATATGTATATATATTTAGCAGAACCTTCTCAAGAGGATCTTTATCAGCGAACGAATCTTCGCGAGATTTCGCGAAAGGATCGAAACCGTTTAGGCGATCCTTTTCGCGCGTTGAATGACCCTGCTATTATTTCACCGCCTCTCTTTCTCTTTTGCCCTATTGTGCAAACACAAGAGGCAGAGAGACGAGCCGCCACCGTTAAGAGCCACGTGGAACGAGTCACGTAATATGGCTCGCAAGTTAGCAATGAAAAGTATAAATTGATTTATTTTCAACTACCTGTCAACTGTCCTAGAAAAGCTAAGCTTATTCGTTTCTTCGTGCCTCCGGCTCTTTGTCGGTTCGTTTGTTATCCTTTCGAAGGTAAGTGTAAGTCGAAGGTAACATCTCTCTCTCTTTCTCTCTCTCTCTCTCTCTCTCTCTCTCTCTCTCTTCTTATCACTCTTTTCTTAAGGCTATTCACTACCTTTCGCTCGTAATATGCAACTCCAACGACAGATATGAACAAAATATGAACTACAAAAGCAATAGAGAAAAATTGTCCTCAAAATTGCGCCTGTTATATCGGTGCATAAACTTACGTAAAACATACTTCGAAATATGCAGCCATTCGATCGGTAATACTTGCGTTATATAATCTAAATATACACCTCGAATATCGCAAGTAATACCGACCTCTGAGAAAGAAGAAGAAGAGGAAGAAAATTAAAGAAAAAGACAAAAAAAAGAAGATGCGACAGAACGTGTACGAGTGTGAAATTTATGGAACAAAAAACAAGGGGTAGCTCTTAAAGATAGCTTCCAAAATCGAAGTTGATTTTGAAGAAAAGAAAGAGATCGATCCAAGACCTCTCCCAAGGGTTTCTCCCAAGGATCCCACCCGAAAGAAATTAGAATAATTAATCTAGAATAATTTTGTATGCGGTTATTCGCTCGGTAATACTGGAGTCATATTATATTCCGCTTTATCGCGAACAGTACCAACCAAGTTTTCAACAAAATTTCACCACGTGAAGGTTACTGAAATTTTATAGACTCGTATAACGATTATTATAATTGATACTAAAAAAAAATCAAAGTAAAGCAACGGAATGATTGTCGCTTCACGAGAAATGTAAATGAGAATAATTGAGAGTAAATGATAATTAATGAATTATCATTTTTCTGCGAGTTTCTCTACGAAATTATCTTAGTATTCTTCTATAACTATCCGTCTGTTTATCTATCGTCTATTATCAAACGTAGAAAATGTAAGTACTTTTACGAGAATTGACGTTCCTAATGCTATCTAGAAAACGATCAGTCACCATCTTACGTATAGCAGATTCGTCGCAACATTGAAAGTTTCGATTTTTTACTGTTAAATACAATACTATTTAGTACGTACTTAATAGTAAAAAACTTAAATACAATACTATTAAACGTGCGTGCTTTCCAAATTTCAAACAAATCAAAGAAATTCATGGTAGGACTTAATTGCACCCGCGATACCTACACCTGTGCCCACTAACGTTTTCTATCTATCTTATACGTACGGAATTGTTACGAAGATATAGTTTTAACGAATTTTTAAAAAAGCATTATTTTTCTGTATAAACTATTCTCGGAAAAATATCATTCTTTACAAGACTTTCTTCAAAGAAAATAAAACTTTTTCAAACATTCGTAAAAACCGTGTTCTCGCTTGAACACGTGTGAATCTTTAAAATAAAATCTTCTTCGTCAAAATTGTTCAAAAATTATGCCTCCACTCATTGGTGGCATAAACCATCATAATATGTACAATTCAAATCGGAATAATAAAATCTTAGAACATAATTATGTGTATCTGAGAAATGGTTTGATCTTAACCTATTAAACGGAGAAAATTTTCGATTGATGTAAACGTGAATGTATGAAATTTATTTTGATTAAAAATAAAACTGTTCGAATGTAGACAGAAAACTTTGAAAAAAATTTATTGAATTATAAAATTCTTTTCTTTTCTTTTTTTATTTATATTTTCCTAATTGAAACGAGAAACAAATGATTTATCTACTCTTATATAAGAAACAAAATGTTCATAACAAGTTTATCTCATTTTTTCCGGTTAACAGGTTAAGTGCATAATAATACGAAATAATCATTCATTATCGTTATCAGATAAATGTCAGATTGATGTGATACTTTACCATGATTCATCGACGATAATTTCGCTGCAATAATCGAATAGAAAAATCATACTAACTGGTATTACTGACTCAATGTATTACGTTAATTTTCAAACAGAAATACGTCCAACTTTTACTCAAACCTGACTGATCCTGGAAAAAATTTAATTGTTAATTAGATTCCTTGTTTATACAAATTTTAATATCTTTTTTCTTTGCTTATGGATTGGATAGTATTAAATATGTACCTTTGAAAGAATTATAAAGAATAAACGATACGTTTTTTATAAATCTTGTTCTGCGCACAGATATCTCAATGCGCATTTCTACAAAATTCTTATAATTCTGTTGATCATGGACACGACGCGCCATCTACAGAAATTTTACTGGAGTATAGATAAAAGCACTACTTTTACACGTTGGATAAAATAGTCCAAAATTAAAAAATATTAAAAAACTCCAATTTATATATACGTATATAAACTTGAAATCGACTAAAATATCTATACGATATTTATATGATTCTGATAACATTTCAAAATTGACAAAGTATAAAATTAAAATGTATTCGTGTATACGTATATATATATATATATATATACATATCGTTCAAATTGCGAATATCTATGCGTTGGCTTATCGAATACATTTCCAACAAAGATATAATATCATTGGTCAAACCGGTTTTCGGATCATTGATTAAGCCGGTTTTCGAGTTGATAAGTAGTGTAAATTAAAATTCGCTTGCATGGAAAGGTGGCTTTAGGCGAAACCGGTAGCGTTGATGCTTCGTCCAAATAAGGCGAAGGGCGGGAACAAGTGTATATGTGAGGGAGGATAAAGATGTGTGAGTGGTGATGCGATGGAAAGCTGGTTGGGTGGACGAGGTGGTCGACGAGTTCGCTGGAATCTGTCGCCAACTGTGGTGCCGAGTGCACGTGTTCGTTTTCTCTAGATATATATGTGGTTTGTCATATTCAAGGAACTCCGGCGGCCTCATACTGTTTAAATAAAACTCTGTGACATTTAATATCCCCGCGAGTTTAAACATACATTACATTGAAAATTGTATTATAACGTTAAAGAAAATATACATTACCTCGGGATACACATTTTCTGCCGTGTTGTGAGAGACATCTGCGTAGAAAAGAAATCTTTTTGTGTACCACCATATCTTTTGATACGCCAAAAGGTTTCAAGTACCGGAACGGTACGAGTCCAAAGTGTTTGTAGAAACACGCACAACAGGTACTACTACCTATAAAAAAAAAAAAAAGAGAGTATTCTATCTATAGACGCTAGCCTTTTTTCAAATACCTTCTCTTGGTGCTTCTGTGTGTGTATGCATGTCTGTGTATTACTTGTAACAATAAAAATACAACAAGTGGTAAGAGTCATTGAACATGATTTGTTATTAATAGGAAACGGTAGATCCGACTTTAGCCGATGTCTAAGGCTATTTAAAGGTCAAAACATTAGGAAGAAAAGGATAGAAGTGATATAGAAATGTCATATGAAACAAGTAAGAATTAAATTTTTTTTATATCAGTCATTATTAAAATATATATATATATACTTTTTTTTGTTAATTAATTTCTTTTAATATTCTTCAAATTTTATTAATAATAAATATTTTATAAAAAAAAATTGTTTTAAGTACCTTCACAGAATTAACTTCCTAAAACATCTACAATGTCCTATGAATTTAGTTATCATTATCAAATATTTATGATAAGATAAATTTATTTCATTTTTTCCATCAATATCATTCTCTCATATTTTGTTATATTTTCTTAGATATTTATATTTTAATTATAAATTACAGAATATATATTTGCTGCATTGCCCAAGACACAAAGAGGGCAACCTCTTGTACTAGGTGGAGATCCAAAAGGAAAAAATTTCTTATATACCAATGGTAATAGTGTCATCATCAGAAATATTGATGTAAGTAGATTTCTATTGCTAATCTTCTTACAATCCTTTTGTACATTTCTTAAATATTTTATCTTTTTACGACTATGTGTGTCTTTGCTTGTATTAGAATCCAGCAATTGCTGATATTTATACAGAACATTCTTGCCCTGTAAACCTTGCTAAATATTCTCCAAGTGGTTTTTATATAGCATCAGGTGGTAAGTATATTTTGCAAAATATATATTATCAATATTAAAAAAAAAGAAATTAATATTCAATAAATATTACATAATTTATATCATATAGATCAATCTGGAAAAGTACGTATTTGGGATACTGTGAATAAAGAACATATTTTAAAAAATGAATTTCATCCAATTGGTGGACCAATCAAAGACATTGCTTGGTCGCCTGACAGTCAACGCATGGTTGTAGTCGGTGAAGGAAGAGAGAGGTATTTACTATGTACTGTTAGATATCACTACATTTTTCTTATCCATAATTAAGTCAATGTAATATTTATAATATATCTGTGTAACATTTTATAGATTTGGACATGTATTTATGGCAGAAACTGGTACATCTGTGGGTGAAATATCTGGTCAAAGTAAGTCTATCAACTCTTGTGACTTCAGACCGACAAGACCATTTAGATTGATTACTGGTAGTGAAGATAATACTATTGCTGTTTTTGAGGGCCCACCATTTAAGTTCAAGTATGCTAAGATATGGCTCGTATAAATATATCTTGTATATAAAGGGTTTATAATACTATTGCTTACTTATTACTATTTCCATTTATCTAGAATGACGAAACAAGAACACACCCGTTTCGTGCAAGCTGTACGTTATTCGCCAAGTGGAAATTTATTTGCATCTGCAGGTTTCGATGGGAAAGTATTTATATACGATGGAACAACGTCTGATCTTGTCGGTGAAGTTGGCTCTCCTTCACATCAAGGTGGTGTTTACGGGGTACAGAACACATATATTTTTTCTTTCATCTATAACTCTAATTCACTCATATATATACATATATAAAACAAAATAAAAAGTAAGTTATATATTTTCAGGTCAGCTGGAAACCAGATGGCACTCAATTATTAACAGCATCAGGAGATAAAACGTGTAGATTATGGGATGTAGAAACTCGATCCTTAATTAGTGAATTTAATATGGGAACTACGGTTGATGATCAACAAGTTTGTACATGTTAATGATAATTTTGATTAAAATACAGATGGAGCTTTTCTATAAAATCTATTTCTTACAGGTTAGTTGTTTGTGGCAAGGTGTACACTTATTATCTGTTTCTCTCAGTGGATTTATCAATTACTTGGATGTTAATAATCCTTCAAAACCTATAAGAATAATAAAGGTATATACACTATTTCATAGAATAAGTACTTTCTATATACATCTTTCTATTGTTTATAAATTATTTCATATATTCAATTATTATATATATATATATTTTTTTAGGGTCATAACAAGCCAATTACTGTTCTAACATTGAGCCCTGATAGATCAACCATTTACACAGGATCTCACGATGGTTACATAACTAGTTGGAATGCAGAAACAGGCGAAAATGATCGTGTACGAGGAAACGGTCATGGAAATCAAATTAATGGAATGAAAGCTGCCAAGAATATTTTATACACTGCTGGCATTGATGATACTTTAAGGTCTGTAGACATAGAAACGTGTGCGTATTCAGATAACTCTATCAAATTGGATTCTCAACCACGAGGCTTAGATGTTTTCGAGGATAAGGTTATTGTCGCTTCTGTACGGCAGGTAATTGAGAAAATGTTTAAAAATATCTTTTACTATATTTTTAATACTTGAGTATTCAAAAAATATCAATATTTTCCCTCTAGGTAATAGTTACACAAGATGGTCGAAAAGTATCAAGTACACCGACCGAATATGAACCGTCATGTGTGTCAATTAATCAAGATAACGCGGACGTAGCTATAGGATCGGCATCAGACAATAAAGTTAGTTCAAAACATATACATATATATGTGTATATATATATATATATGAATATAAAAATAGTTACTTCACAATATATGACCGAATCTTGTATAATATAGATGCAATACATACAGAAGTTATATAATTTCTAATGGTCTGATTTACAGGTTTATATTTATGGATTAGTAGGAACAACTTTAACACAAAAGACTGAAGTAGTACATTTAGGTCCAGTTACTGATGTTGCATACAGTCCTGACAATAAATATTTAGTAGCCTGTGACGCAAATCGAAAAGTTGTCCTTTATGCTGTTCCAGAGTATAAGGTATATTATATTTCGTTAGATATATTTATAACCGTTAGAAATATTTGATTATTTGCCATTGTGTTATTTTTATAGCCTGCTCACAATAGAGAATGGGGTTTCCATAATGCCAGAGTAAATTGTGTTGCATGGTCACGTGATTCGGAAATGGTTGCTAGTGGAAGTTTAGACACTACGATTATTATTTGGAGCGTATCCAATCCAGCCAAGCATACGATTATAAAAAGTAAATCTATCTAATTAGATCGCCTAACGACTCTGTGCAATTAAAGCATCATTAGATTATGTACTTACGAATTAAAGAAAAGCAATTAACAAGCTTATTATGTTTCAGATGCTCATCCGCAAAGTCAAATTACACGTTTAGTTTGGTTGGATGAAGAAACTTTGATATCAGTTGGTCAGGACTGTAATACTAAAATGTGGCGTATAGAAAAAATTTAATTATCTTTTTAAAGTATTATACAAGTTTTTTGAAAAAGCTGAGCTTTGGATGTATTTTATTTATTTAATTAGTAGCTTGAACATAATGTATATTATTTTTAAATACGATTCTTGATATACAACACGGGAGATGAGTAATTATGTGATTTGTTTCTATCTAATGAAATAATTAATCCTCGGTTAAAGTTCTTAAATCCTGATATGAGTATTATATAAAAACTTTCTTTTCTTACAACTATTATTAATTATAGATATATCTGAATATTATATCTCAACGATTTTCTTATATGCGTACGTGTAAACGTTTTGTTACAAGCTTTGTACAATTTCTAGACAAGTTTGAATTTCATAAAGAAAAAAAGCATTAAAATTAATTGATTATGTTCTCCTTTATTAAAATGGTAACGGTAACAAGACAACAATAACAATTTAAAAACGGGGGAATCTGTATTAGCCTGAACACATTTCACTTTATCTGTAAAATTACAGATATAACAAGAGAAAAACTATTATTTATATTTATACATTTAATGTCTTTCATTAACCTGAAGCAGAGATCATAACTACTACAGAAATGATAACAATGGATCATTTATTTTCAAAATATTACTAATAAAACATTCTCAAATTGGTCTATACTTACAAATAATTCCCCTCTAAGATGGAAATGTATATTATTCGGTGTCTGTGGCGAAGAAATAACAATCTATTGTTTTGGAGTGTTGTACCGTGAACGTTTTTGGGGTGTAGCTACTGGATGTCTATATGAGATATGTTTTCTTAAAGCATCCCGTGACCGTGAGACGTGTGAGCATGCTGTGCAACTGTATGAGCTGTTACTGTGAGTTTCCATGTGCACTCGTAAATTGTATTGATTACTTAATTGTTTACCACAAACGTGACATGTAACACTAGATTTATTATAAATGTGTGAAGTTCTATTAGATGCGGATGAGCCAAGGAACTTGAAGTTTGAATCCCAAATAGGCGGTTTTACGTCTGTTCGCATTGTGTTCATATCTTCTGATACTGAAGCAGTTTCATCCATCGCATTATCTGTATATCCTTTCTCGATGTATTTGTTGGACGATGCATTAATAAGACCAGGTACCTTTTCTCTCTGGTTTAATTTTGCATTTATCGAATAATACGGCGTTGTCTTTACACAATATGGTATACTTTCTTGTTCATTATAAGATTCTTCTTCCAAATTAGGCACAACTTCAGGCATTGATAGTGATTCTATTGATTCTGTCCCAGTCACGCAGTCTTTAGTTTCTTTCTTTATTGTTTCTTCAATCAATGTCTTCTCTGGAGGTTGAGTTGTCACAGGAGATTGAACACATAAGCCATTATCATGCCTTGGATTTTTCTGTAATAAGTAAACATTTTCTAATGATGAAAACCTAACAATAATTATATCTGATATTAATATCAATGAGAAAGCTTTGTAATTCATAGGATCCATTAAATGCTGTATATACCTATCATATATATAGTTTTTTTTTTTTTTTTTTTAACAGCTGAGAATTCCCAATATTGCTAATAATTCATCCATGCAATATCTCTCAGATCACACAATAAGAATAAGAAAGGACACTTCTTAGATAATAAATGTTATAGACATCACAAATATTAAAGCATTATTCTGCAAAATGAGCAAACATTTAGACCACAGCTATAAATTTCCATAAAAGAGTTTAGTAACATGATGATTTATGGAAAAAGCTATTTTAGATATACCTGTAAATTCATTCTATGGGGTAAGGTTCCATGGGATGCATCCACTTGCATTTAGTTGCAACACACACAACGATCTTGATCTCGTGGATATCGTTTGTATTCATTATCGTTCCTTTGATGCACGTATGAATATTATATGCAGCAGATAATTCCACCGTGAGGTACTTCTTGAGGAACGACATTGAATGTTTAAGTGACCTGAACAAAACAACACGATCCTAGGGTAATATAAAGAGATTAAAAGGAAAAAGCAACAGTGCAATTTGTTTTAGAATATTATACCATTATAGATTCATAGAGGTATACGTTCAAAAGTTGGTTCCTCCACTACAAATTGATTTAATACAATATTTTTTAAATACTTCTCTATTCGACAATACACATAGTATTCAAATAAATATATTTTGTTTTGTTTTTATTAATAATCTACTTTATGAAAAAAAAAAAAAAAATAACAAAAATGCATGAGAGACATAAAAGGTAATGAAACACACAGACAGGGGTTTAAACATTAACCCAGGTTGAGTTAGCCAATTGGTTGCCACAAATTTTTATCTAGGCTTTTAAGTCAAGATGGAGGAAGCAATCTTGCAGGACAGATAAAGGGCAATTTTTTGATTATTGGGATTCTTGCAAGAACATATAATACCTTATTGTAACAATTGATGTCACAATAATTATAATATGAATTTTCTAACATTCTGACATGCAGCCTACAGACACAAGGTAGTATAATTAAATGTAAAGAATAAATTCATTTTATCATATGATTTTCAACAGTTCTATAGTACAAGAGGTCAATGTATAAGTCATTTAATCCTTTATCAATTGAAAAAAAAATCCTCAAAATGATTTTAAAACATAATTAGAAATAAGATTTTAATCTTTTTCTCTTTTCTCTTTATATATAATCTCTCATAGATCACACCCTATATAATGAAGCTTCAAAGGTACCACACAAACTTGTCATATGACTATAAATATATTATATAACAAAGTTTCAAATGAAGCAGCAATAACTTGCACACTTTGTCATATATATTTTGAAACATGAAGGAACATCATCTTACCCCACCAATATCAGCTAAGCCACGAATATGTAAAGTATTTGCCATAGCTAAAAGTGCAGGTAATTGCTCTTGATAAATATTCACTTCTCCACTGTACATAAATGTAACTAATGCACACAAATTTCCATATTCCATGCCTGGTAATATGATGACTGGATGCTGTAAAGAGCTTAAGTCCTACAAAAATTAATCATAAATAAAAGAAAATTGTATAACATGCTCTTATATCGTCTAATTGTTTACAATTTGATCAGATTTATAACACTTGTATTATATTATACATACCTTAAACAATTCTTTGAAATAATAACTACAAGCCGAAAGTATAATTTTATGAGCATGAATGTGTCTTCCTCCTGCACTTAAAGTAACATCTGTTAAATGCCCACCATCAAGTAACTTTGGCAAAGAACTCAATAGAGTATTTTGAAAATTATGCCAGCGTAAACAAAACTGTTGTCCTTCCATGTTTCTTTGCTATGCAAAAAAATTTATTATTCATGCAATAATAAGAAAAAAAAAATCTATATATATTTCTATATTACAAATACGTTCTTTTAATTATCACATTCTCGTTTAAATAAATATAATTTCAATTATTATTATTCCAACCACGTAATTACTCACGTAAATGTAATAATAAACTAAATAATAAGGTTATGAATGTTTGGTAGTGCGATCTTAAATAAAAGTATCACTTGTAATAACAAAGGCGATACCTTGCGACGAATTAAGATATAATTGGCTGCCACTTAGACGGTGCACTCAGAGACAGACAATACTATTTATTTAATCAGGTTGTAGGTTCCAGCCAAATCTATTATTGTACTCAGGTATGGCTGGAGGAAACGGCGAATATTGGCACGATAGTTTCTTTCTCGATTGATTTTTCGATTGAAATGCGCGACGATTATTAACGAAAATAAAATAAGAACGAATATTGATAAAATAATTAATCGATCTGGCTTACCTTTAAAATTAAGTATTTTTTCCAAGATTAACTAATATACTTGGCATGGACGACACTTCGTTGAACTTCGCGTTCATATGGCAATCGGCATTAGGGTAACTAAGCTCGTACCAACTCATACAGAATAAAGTAGATAGGATTTTATTAGTTACGTTCTCATTACCAATAGATTCGCTAAGTTCGTTACTATTTGTCCTTCCTCTATAATAAACTATCGCACGGAATTTAAAAATGATTTGATCACTTCGTTATATATTTTTTGTAACTTCATGTTGGTTAGATAATGAGTTCAGAAAGAAATGGATAAATTGTAGCAATCGAAACACACTTTTGAAATAAATATTCATCACAAAATCAATTTAATATTATAAAAGTGCTTGTATTAACTTTATGAAGTTAAGCGCTGAAACGATGATAAACCAAAGAAAACGAAACATTAACCAATCAAGTATTATCGCAAACATGATTGGTTAAAATATTTCACACGGTTTTACATAGCGCGAAGTTTAATTACGAAAAAAATTCAAAGTGATATTTATCGAATGTAATCTTCACAATAATAGCAATAGATTTCTATATAAATTGTATATAAATTTTCTTTGTTAACAGTATTATGATACTTATATAACTGCCGTACTGTTTATATAATATAACGTTCTTTTCTTCGGACATATGTATTACGTATTTGCTGGCATATGTTATAGGTTAGATGATTGTGTAGACGTTACGTTCTGAAGTTAGATTATATTTATTTGTTAACGATATAAGCAGGCCCTTTATTTTTTTACACAAAAATTATGATATTATTAAAACGAAATTCTCAATCGATATATTATTCGATATATAAATATGTCTTATTTATCATATTCGTTATAAGTACTGCATCACTTTTTATATATTTAAATAGAATCCAACCACATTATTTTATTGATGAAATGTTTCATATACCTCAAACTTTGCAGTATTGTGATGGAAATTTTACAGTGGTAAACAGTGTTTCTTTTTTTATAATTTTTACTGATATTAATAGCAACAAATAGTTTATATGTTAAATTATTTGTTTACTTTCAGTGGGATTCTAAAATAACAACTTTACCTGGCCTATATTTTCTTAGTGCTGCAATATTATCTCCTGTAAATCTTTGTAATATATTGTATATAAGATGTATCAATTTATTTGGTACATTTGCAAATCTTTACCTTACTTATTCTTTAATGAAACAAATACATAAAAATAAATGGGAAGACTGGATGCAGTTAGAAATAGCATATAATATTACAATGTTCCCTCCATTGTTTTTCTGGTTTTTTCTATATTATACGGATGTTGTATCTGTTAACATCGTTTTATTGATGTTATTATTACATTTTCGAACATATTACAAAATTTCAGCTTTCGTTGGTATGTATAATAATTTATAATATTTATTTTCTTTTCGTATTTAGCAAGCATATATATTCTTTGAATGAATAAGAGTACGTATCATTATATTGTACTTGTTATGTTATATAGGATTATTAAGCATACTGATCAGACAAACAAATGTCATTTGGGTTATATTTCTTGCCATGGAACGTCTTGTGGATTTATTACATCAACATATGCAAAAACCTATAACGTCTAATGTCATAAATAGACCGGTTCATTTAAAGGTAAGTAAAAATATCGTGTTTAAGAGCAAATATATCACATATTTTTATATAATTTTTGTGAACAACATATGATAAGATTATGTATTTTCTAGTTATTATGGAAGAGTATAATGGACAAAGTAAATATTGGTAAAATTTCATTTATTAAATTCCTTATTGAAATATGTATTAATCTTTTTCCCTACATAATAGTAGGTGTAATATTTTTAATCTTTCTTATTTGGAATGGAGGTATTGTGGTTGGAGATCATACTGCACATGTACCTGTGATTCATATATCACAATTATTTTATTTTTCTGTTTTTATATTTTCTTTCTTATGGCCTTACATGATCCCACATTATTTAATATTTTTTCAAAATATTCAGAATCACTGGATCTTATCGAGTTTCATTTTTGCACTTATAACAGTTATAGTCCATTGTAATACTCTTGTTCATCCATATGTATTAGCAGATAATAGGCATTATACATTTTATATATGGAACAAATTTATGGGCAAATATGTTATTTTCAGATATATCTTAATACCTGTATATTGTTTTACGATTTATAGTACACTGTATGGTATAAGTCATATAAGATTTGCAACACAAATTAATTTTATTTTCTGCACAGTTATTGTTCTTATACCACAGTTATTATTAGAACCACGATATTTTATTATCCCATATATTTTTTATCGTTTAAGTATGAGAAAACCCAAAACTTGGCAAATTGTAATGGAATCATTTACGAATGCAATTATTAATTTTTTACAATTTTTTATATTTGTTAATAAAGTATTTTATTGGGAAGATCAAACTTATCCCCAAAGAATATCTTGGTAAGATAATAATTTCGAAAATATATAATCGATTAACCGTTAATAAAGCCATGAATCTATTTTGATCAGATTCAAAAAGCACATATATCATTAATAGTATATTCATTATAAAATAAAAGGATTTATTAGTTTATATTACATGTTGAACCCGATGACGAAGTCGTATCTAAGATATAATTAGATATACATTTCATTTCTGGATGATTTCGTTTTAGTATCTTAAAATAGACTAGTACAGACTTTAGCACACACATATTCAAGCTTTGCTATTTTCTTTCCATTGTGCTAATTTTAAATTAAGACTTTTTAATTGTGGTTATTTTTTGTTATCTTCAATAACATGTAATATATTTACAAGGTACTATAAATCGATTGAAAATTATTAAAATAAAATAAAGATTGTTCTCCTTTTTTTTTCTTTTTTTTTTTTTAAACAAAATACAAACTTGTTCTTTATTTTTTTTTATTTAGTATTTGTTCATCATATACAGTCTCTGTAGTTCCAATATTAACAGTCACACGAAATTAGAATAAATTGATGAATGAATTTGAGAATTCTTCTTACATGTATGAAAACAATTTTTTTTCCATAGTATTTGTGATCATTTCTCGCATATAATAATTTTATAGTATTTTTATCACTAATGTTTCACGCGTACATACGCGTAGCATGATCCATAATATACATGATTTAAATTTGACGATTTATATAATAAAAATCATTTCGACGCTTGTGTAACTTTCATTCTTTTCGTCATTAATCTCTTTTTATAATTATCGTCAAAAAATGTACCATATACAATTTGGAAAGCATATGTACATTTGAATATTGGAATCCTATAAGAAAATGATTCCAAATTTATAAACACGAGTTTAATTTCATTTATATTATTTATCGAGAAAGAGTGATACTTTTGTTTACTGTTGACATTATTAATATAATAGAACATATTCTTTGAATTTCATTATTGTATTTATCATATTATTGCTTGATATTCTTTACATTAGTATAATGCATCTACAATATACTATATAATGTAAGAAATAACAACAAATCTCCAAATTAAGTCTAAATGAACTTAATTATCATGGAATTATTATGGGATGACAGCATTAATTAAACTTAATTATATCTAATTTTTCGTTTATATTTTAAAAGGAATTATTAAGTAGATAGTTCGATAGAAAAATCATAAAACGTATACTTGACAAATAAAAACTATATAAAGATTTTTTTGTACATTGCAAAATGATTTGCAGCAAAAATATATATATGTATACGTACATATTTGTCTTTTACCGACGATAAATGGAATAATCCGATCTTGCATCTCTCGCGTTATACCTGATTTTTACAACATCGCTCGTAATATATATATATATATATATATATATATATATATATATATATATGCCTAAAAAGAAATCAAACAAAAAATTGAGACGCTATTATAAGTAATAACTCATTGTAATATTATTATTCTGTACATAAATCCTTGAGAAAAGATTTCCTATTAAATATCTAATAATTTCCTCTAAGCTACATATGAGTAGTACTTAGTATAGAATTTTTCATAGTAATGCAATTACTAATTCGTGATTGTATTCTTTTAATAAGAGTGTTGTATTTTTTTTCATCTTTTTTGATATATATATTTCTTTTTTGTTATCAGAACTACTATATTCTTTGGCTTTACACAAATCTGTTGAGAATATAACTAACGCTGTTACGATAAAAATTATTCAAATGTTGACAGCCATAATTCGATATGCAAAACTTTTCCTCTTTCTCTCTCTCTCTCTCTCTCTCTCTCTCTCTCTCTCTCTCTCTCTCTCTCTCTCTCTGTCTGTCTGTCTCTCTTACATCTTAATCAAAATGATTATTAATATGTTGTTAAATAATAAAAAAATGATCAATGAACGAATTATTCGAAAGAAAAATCGATGGGTACTTTGCTTAAAAATCTATATACTTCGACAAGCTACCTGGCGATTAAACTAATCAACATTGATTACCAAGCCGGAAATAGAGCAAAAAAAGAAATCTTGATTTGTTTTTGCTATTGTAATATATGATATTTATACTTTTCTGCCTAGGAAGCACAGCATGCTCTATATGTACAATTAAGTCAATTTACAATAGTACAATATTGAGACCATATTATCGAATTCAATAAATAATTTCACACATGAAATTTCAAAGACAATCTAGATAAGAAGAGAGGATCACTTACCAACAAAAAGTGATTATAATAATGATCTGCGATTATTATTGATCCATGGGAAAGTATGCACAAAAAAAAAAAAAAGAAAAAAAAAACCAACAAATCTTTGAGAAATGAGCCAATGATTATAAAAATGGTTTAAGTCATTTGAGATATAAAAAGACATATTTTATCTCTCGCACGCTATTCTTAAAATTTAAAAATAATATAAAAGAATAATTTTTTGAGAATAAATATACTTACTTTTTTATGCTTGTCATTATAGAAAAAAAAAAAAGTTTTAAATAATTTAAACCCAAGTACTTGTCAACATATCTCAAAACGAAAAATATATAATATGACTTGGAACACTTTCATAATCACAGGCTCAAATATCCTCGCATTTTATATTTTCCTATAGGAAAAAATCTTCACAAGATATTGATTCGGCACACTTGTTATTCACAAAAATTTTTCTTTCTGCTTAATAATATACCATATTGGTAATATTTATTATTGTTCAAAGTTTTAACATGCAACCGATTTCCAATATCCGATAAAAATCGGAAATTGAAATTTATATCTAAAGATGATTGCATAAACTGTTCAAAGACGATACACAAAGAAAAATCTCAGGATTGCTATTAATAATATCTCGTCGATACAATTAAGTGCATATTTGGAGGCTTAGGCAGATTCGATTCGTGTACTGAACTCTCACACTTTCGCTACGTATTTACTGGTCCAAGATAGTTACTCGCTTTTTTTTTTCTTTTTACATTGCTCCCCTCACCCTTCTTGTTCTCTCACAAAAATCTTTCACTATCACTATGCTCACTAAAATCAATTTAACTCACCTCGATTGGTCATGTCTGTTTTGTTCACAGAAGAGCATTTGTGTGTATGTGTGTGTGTGTGTGTGTGTGTGTATACACATATCATAATTAAAAATGCACTATATTGAAACTATGTTACAGTAAACCATACTACTGCAATGCAGGAGACTCGTTTTCGATCTCATAGATATGAGGTAAACGTCTGCCTTCAAATTAAAAATTAGATCAAAGGCTTTGCCGTTATTTTGATGGCTCAGCTTAAGAACACCCCATTCTTCTTCTTCTTTTTCTTCTTCTTCTTTAGATTACAAGTAGGAGAAATACTTTAGGCACTAAATCACATAGCTTTTTTTTCTTGCACCTATCCGTTAGAAACAGGTCCGAGAAACAAAACGGACGAGTAGCCGAGATTTTTATCTTCGGTAAATAATGCTGTATCTTACCAGACATCATACTATTTGTTCCTTCAATTTAACGAGATTTGTCGAGCCATAGAGTTTCATATTCAACGGTACACTCGGTTCATTTTTTTTCGTTTGCGTATGCCACGCGAGTACCCTCGTACAATTGTCTGCCAATAATTGTACGTCTCGTGGTTCCAACGGTGCAAGACTCTTCAAGAAACCATCTTCCTCGTAACCAGCTCTAAACGGCATCGTGGCGTTTGGCCTTTGAAGTAAGAATTTTACGTTCACTGCAAAGCCTGCCATGTCAACTGGAAACTTACGACCAGCGACCCATCCATCGTAGAAACCAGCAAACGTGCCGTTCTTTATAATCGGAGAACTCAAACCAAATTTGGTGCAAAGACCAACCGGAAACATTGACACAGTTTTCGTTTTACGGATCTGAAAAGTAGTGTTTGTGATAACATTTAGATGTAAATAGATAAATAAGTGTGTGTTCCAATATTATCATTTAACATCTTCATGTTATCAACTTGTACAGACATATCTAATTTAGAGATAAATGATATAATAGGATATTGATTGAATACAAATCGATACACAATGATAGATAAAATTAACGATTAGAAACTAATATTTTATTGATTTTAAAGAAATGATATTTAGCTTGGAACAGGTATATTTGTAGAGAATTAGAGCAAAAGTCGAGAGAGTGATTACCTCGTCGAACAAAGCTATGTCATAGGTGTTATCATCATCAGCGAAATAAAGTACACCTTTCGTTGCGTTTGCTCTTATCCATTGCAAGCCACGATTTCTGTTAGAAACGCCGCGAGGCTTTGCACCATTTCTAAATTTATATTTTTCTGGCATCGGAGCTGAAACAAATAACGATCGTTACTTCATTCGTATTATTTTTTATCACAAGTATATATTTTTATTACATGAGAATCCAATTTATCGATCAATGATACGGTACAAATATTTTACTTTCAAAGAGATCTTCAATTGATGCACTTAGCCCAATTAATTTTTGACGATTTCTTTTTAATCATAAAACAAATATATGTATATACACGCACAAGCACACACACATTTTCTTATAGAAAAGAGTCATTAAAAATACAAAAGTTTCGTGTTAATAAAAAGCCATTTAACGATCATGAATAATCTTAAATTAAAAGAAGATTGAAAACTCACGAAAAACTCACCTGTCAAATGATCGAATTTTAATCCTGTACGTTCGAGTAATCTCGTTACTTGTTTCGTGGCTACATACGCATCCTCTATGACGAGCCAGTGAATATTTTTGACTAACATAAGTGTGTGAGACATCCTAGTGAGTTCTGGAATTTGTTCTGGTCTACGATAAGTCGGTGTTATAATGTAGAGAGGATCCAAAGATATTTCATTCTTCGTGGACGATGATGATAAGGAAGGCATACATGCGACGTTCGTGGTAACAAGTTTTGAACAAGGTCGTAAAATTCGCGAATCATTTTCCGTATTTTCAAGAACATTTTTGTTGAGTTGATACCAAATCTCTTTAATCAATAATGTACCAACTTCTGGACTGAGACCATTCGAGTCTTGTACTCGACGTACCGCGTTCATTACCTATGAATTTATTTTTATTTTAAGAAAAATAACACGATGAAAAAAAAAGAAATATAACTTTCTTTTATACTTTTTTTTTTTATATCAATAATCAATGTCTATTACCATATCTGTGGTAAACCTTGGGAACTTAATTTGATGAGATTCGACTTCATCGTCGAGAGATCCACCGGCACTAAAATCGATCGCCTGATCGAATCTAATTCCGGTGGACAAATGGTATTGATAAAATACCACACAAACACCTACCAAGGCGATCACTCCCATTTTCATGGACGGTTTCATCTTACAAATGCCTGTAACAATGACAATTATTAAGACATTCCTTTATGTTTAATCAGTTATTGAACAAAGATAAGAAGATTAAGATATCTAATTTATTCGTATGATACCTGAATGATAATTCTGTACACATTGAATATCTTGTCTACGTCGTCGTTGTTTTTTTTTATTACAACTTTAACGTCTTCTAACCTGTTAGAAATGAATAAATTTACAATTATATCCTATATTTTTATATAGGAATCCTATTAAAGATATAATCATCTTTAAATAGGATAACGTAAATTCGCAATTTGTCGATTTCATTGTAGATAATGATACAATCAAACTAACATCTTCGTGATAACACATGAATATCTTTAGTAAATATCGTAAAAATCTAAAAAAGAAAGAGTAAAAAGAACGATAAGCTATGAAATCATGATTAATAATTGTTTCTCTTCTTATGATAATAATTTATAAGCGATAAAAAAAAAAGAACTTTAACTTTGACCATGAAAAATTATCTATTTAATTTTTAAATGACTCACTTTTTTTTTGACAGAAATTTTGATATGATTTGATTTAGACAGATGAAACATGAATTTTATTTGGACAAATAAAACAAAATGTTTCTGAATATCATTAATGAAATTATATATTTTTATTGAATCAAATATATATATATATGTGTGTGTGTATATATATTATTTATATTTTAATATATATACAAATTAATTAATTTTATACATTTGTATATGCAATATAATATATTATATATTCATCAATGTATAAATTTATTGCGATCATTAATTTTTTCAACTCGATCGACCATATATGAAAGCCAAAGCTATAATATACGTACATGCATGTATCTTGAGGAGGTTCGAGAAACGCGTGGATAAACTTTCAGCGACGTGCAGCGAAGGCGTAATGCGATAAAAGAACAGGAAGAACATCCGTCGTGAGTTGAAATTTTGTCGATAAACCACTATTAATGTATCCGAGAAGCAATGATAAGATAATGTAAAATCGAATCTGGTCTTCTAAAATGAATCGACAAATTTCTCATGGGACAACGAGATGGAAAATTGTAAACTAAGGGAAGGAGAGAAAAAGAGAGAGAGACAGAGAGAACATGTGATTCGTTCGTCGATACGAGTCGTCTATTATGTCTCTTCCTATGCCAAACAAAGCGACCAATTAAGCCATCATCAGCCAGGATCCGCGATCTAACATAAAAACGTTTTTCCGCTTGCGATCGTGTATCTTTTCTTTTTTTTTCACACTCTACTCGTCACCTTTACGAGTTACACATTACATACGAAGGTAATATTTGAAAAATACGCGTATTTTTTTCTTATTTTTTCTTTTTTTTTTTTTTTTTTTTTAATACCTAAATTTAATTGTTAAAGTTCTTAAAAATTCTATATCACAAATATTTATCATTTAATATCCAATGATAATTTGGATCGATAACACATAGATCACAAAAAAAATTGTTTTTGGCTCCATAGTATTATGGCGTGTATGGCGTTCTACAATCTAGAACTCTTACTCTCCAACATCTAATCTGCATAAACTAATCTATCGTATTTTACTAGCTGGATAATATACAAGGACGTCACTAATACTCGTGCCGTTCTAATCGATGTGCGTGTGATCACACGACTACCAACATATACATTCTCTGCATAATGCATAATATTGCTACGTATAAGTATCTCGCACGCAATCTAGTTGGTATTAAAAAGAAAGAAAAAAAAAAGATACAATAAAAAAAAAAAGAGAAAAAAAATAAAGAAAGGCTCAACTCTAGGATAAAAAGAACGACAAAAATGTTGAATGTATGTATGTAAACTAACAATCAATAATAATACGCCACAGTCGATTACACGTTGTACGGAACAGTTCACCTTTCATATTACCTATTCGTATATAAACAAATATGATCATGTGTTTTTACTTGTATTGATCGTATGTTTAGATGATACATGTAAGATAAGTTAGACGATTATTTCGGTTTCTTCAAGAGGCAGGTTTTTCAATTTGTTATTCTTCTTTTCTATACTATTACGCATTATTATTATTATTGATAAGAAATACTTAATATTTTCGCAAATTGAAAACCAGTTATAATTTGTTGACTTAACGTCAACTTCGAAATCTCTTAGATTGTTACTTTCTAATATTACGTTCTTTCTTCAGAATATTAATTTCATATTGTTACATTTTGAATATATATATATATATATATATAACGTTTTTAATACATAATCGTATTTTTTTTCTATATGATAGAAAGATAAAGATACTGATAGTTGCTATGAATATATATATATATATATATATATATATATATATATATATACATTTGTGTACACTCTTTCGGTTTCCTATAAACTGTATATTTAAACGTCGTATCAAAATTTAATAACAATATCCTCTTTTTATTTCATCCTATCTTGTGTACTCTCTGCGTTTTGTTAACACATGATTTCATTCATTTGTTTCAAAATTGCTTTTTTCGTTCGAATGAACGTACATTCGACGATAAAAAGAAAAACAAAGAGTAACTCGTCGATTTGTAATTTTCCTCGTCGAGTACATATGTATGTTGTTCCTAAATTAAACGAAGGAAATTAATTTTGCTTCTATATATACACATTATTATATATATATATATATATATATATATATATATATATATACACATATATGTTTATACGTATAAAATTTGAATCTGTTCCAAGGTTAAGACTTAGAAAAAGAAAATATAAATCACTATTCCTATCTAATTTAAATTTTAAATAGATTAAAGTGTGTGAATCAGATGAATGAAAATTATTAAGACGATGGTTAGTACATTTTTCTTCTCTTCCTTTTTTTTTTGTTTTTTCTCGTTTATCGCATATTAAGTAAAATCGAAATCAATAATTTTGAAAATTCTCTTATACTATTATTTCTAATGTTCTACGAATATTAGATCTTAAACTTCATTCATTTTATTTTATCCTTTTTGGCCCAATTTGTCATACTAATATTATACACACATTGAGTCAATGATTATATAAAAGTGATATGAATTATAAAAATTAAAAAAATTTATTAAAACTACTAATACTCCTCGTAGAATATTCTAATTCGTATAAACTCGACAGATCCAATGAATAGATATATATTCATGATTATGTGTACAACGGGTTATCTGCCAACAGGCGAATTGTACATACTAACAATTGAAATAAAAAAGGAACTTTTTATAATACATTTTCGTATAATTTAATTGAAAAAGAAAACGATAATGAAGATACGTTGTAATATAAATTGAATTAAAAAAAAAAAGGAGAGAAGAAAAAAATGTTATTAGAAACATTAATTATTTTAACAAACAAAAAATCGAAAAATTGAAATGAATCAAATTACGTTTAGAGGAAAATTAAAGAGAAATTATTATCGTAAAAAGAAGTTAATCATTTGATCGAATGTTTATTTTAATAATCGATCTAAGTCCAAATTTACATTGTTCTCGAAAAGATTAAAAAATCACTATGATATATACTGAAAGAGAAAGAAAGAGAGAGGGAGGAAAATGTCGAGATATACGAAACGATGAGTGAGGTACACACGAGCTATAAAACGTAAGCGACCCATAACCATTGAACACGTGCTGTAGCAAATTCAACGGAAAGTATCCCGCCCTCGTATCGCAACTTAACCGCATGCATGAACACAAATGAAGTTGATGCTTTTTTGCGGTAGGTTAAACGAGAACAAACGAACAAAATTATATGCATGTAAATTATCTACATATGTATGTATCATTTATATGTTTAATACGATATGTAGGTAGATATATAGATACGTACGTACACACGTATCGTTATCTTCAACTCGAAATTTTCTCGTACAGTTACGTAAGATAATTGAAAATAAGTATAAATAATATACATATACTACGTATTATTAGTTGGAATAGGTCATGAAAATAAACGGAAACGTCTTATCACAAGAGAAAAATAAAGAAGAAGGAAAAAAGAAAACAAAGTCTTTTCTTGCCATCTAATAGAAGTATCTAATACTGTTACAATTCTTGTTTTCGATACGTTCAAAATATTCGTCTTTCAATTTCCGAAATACTCTGAAAGTGGTAAATAAGTAATATATCACTTAGATATCAAGTCTCGCGTGAACGCACCAAATCCACCCACAACGGGATGATAGAAGGAAATCGCGTGACCGAAAGTTTGAAAGTCCGATTTAATTACATCTTGCGGCAACGGGAGTCGTATGTAGATATACATATACATATACGTATACACACACACATATATATACGTATATATGAATCGCGCGCTTTAGATTGAAGCACGCGAAACGTGCGTTGAGGTTTAATATGAAAAGTCGTTACGCGTGATCGAGCCTACTCTGTAAAATAAAATTAAAAAAGAGAAAAAATAAGAAAGAAAACAAGAGAAAAGAAAAATAGAGAAGAAAAAAAAAGAAAAAAAAGGAAAAGAAGGAGAGAGGAATAAAATGTCGCTATTATTATCACGAGCTTACGTCCTTCTGCGATCTTTTTTTTTTTTTTTATTTCAATCGTGGAAAGATAGAAAATAAAGATACAAAAGTAAAAAAAAAAAAGATAGAAGAAAAAAGACACAGCCTCCTCCTTCTTTTTCCTCCTAATCGTCGGTTCTAAAATTATTTTTAGCTATAACATTTTACGCTTACTCCTGAGAGCGTACTAACCGCATGTCGGCCGGCTTCGTACGTCTTCTCCTCTCATTGGTTATTCTCTTTGGCATGATTCATCGCACTCTCGGTTTGTATACGCCTGTGTGTGTATGCGAGTCTCTATTTTCCCATAAACTTAAACGTAACGTCGTAAATTACCGTTTACCCAATGATCGAAGAGGAAGAAGAAAAAGATAATAAAGAAAAAGAAGAAAAAAGAAAAATAGTGAATTTCTTCGTAACCGAACGAGCGAACAACGCGAACGAAACGCGTGCACGCTCGTCGCCGAGCCGCGACTGACGAACTTGCGAATCGTGTGCGGCCGCAGTAACTCGCGTACTCTCCACTTGCTCGACCTCGGAAACTCATTCGGGTTAGATCGGAATGGCGCAGCGCGCAGTCGGTCTATCTCGCGCACATAGTGCCCGCATTCGCTTGAATTTTACGCGCCTCATACGATGTATCTATGAATGTATTGTATATATGTTTCTACGTTATGTATATATATGTATATATGTATACACGGTATCTACATCTCGAGACACCGTAAAATTTTCTTTTACGAGACAGCCCTCGCTCTCCTTCATCTACTAAAGAATTCTTGAGAAATGCGAATTTGTCCTTATGTATGAACGATTCGTTCTTATGTATGTATGTAATAAATATATAAGATGTCCATATATTTGTATATGTATCTATACACGTAATTCGTTTCTAATTTCGTTTATTGCTTGATATCGATCATCGAACTTACTAATTTATTTATCATTTCATATACCAAGAGACATTTTGAATTAATAGATATTTACACACAAACACACATAGATCGTTTATTTGTGCGCATATATATATATATATATATATATATATATATATATATATATACACGAGGAACGACAAGTAGGTCAACGAATAATAAAGAAAGTCGATTGAGAGGTGTTCTTATCTTGAATCTAAATTTAAAGATATTTATGAGATACAATAAAAATGTAAGAGAATTCAATTTGTGAATTAATTTATTAAATAATTCGCACAACTTTGGAGCATAAAAACGTCGTATCTATCGTACTTTTACGAAAAGGTATATTTATAAAACGGTTTATATATAATAAACTTGCGAAATAATTAAAAAATTTTTCTATTTGTTTAATGATTAAAGATAAAATGTCGTCACTATATAAATACAATAAAAGTAGAAAAAAATGTAACTTATCACGTTTCTTGAAATACTATCTAGTAAAGAAAGAAGATAAAATATTAAAAAACAATATAATACAAAAGAAACAATTTATAATCGGAAAATTAATCATGTTTTCATACAATAAATTAAAAAATAATCTTCGCACAATCGAAACCTACATGCTTATTTTTCTTTACTTTGATATTCACATCAAGGAATCAACATTGTATCGTATAACCACTAAACGTGACGGTTCAGCATTTAAACGATTAGAAGAGAGCATTGAGAAAGAGAAAGAAAGAGAGAGAGAGAAGGAGCAGTTATGTACCTATATCTATCGTTTCTAACGCGTTCCCCTTGCTGCTAGAAGTATATTCAAGAGAAACGACTACCTTATAACCAACTCGTAAGGAAACGGATAATTCGATAATTCACGTGACCTAGTCACGTGCTACTTCCGCGCTTTTATTTGACTCTATTGATTTCTATGTTTCTTTCTCTTCGATAACCAATATATATGTACATTAGCAGCTCTTACGCTGTTGAAGTTTGCGTGTTGGTTAAAATAAATATTAGAGGAAGGATAAATCGTACTAAACGAGTACGATCGATCTATAAACGAATTATCACTGATTCTCTTTACATAAAAGATATTTTACCAAATGTAAATATTTGATTTATGATTCATACGACGATAAATGAAATAATAATCGTACGAGCTTTTGAAAAACAAATAAATCAAATTAAATATAAAAAAAAAGTCTCGTTTCATTACGTTTCGTTTCGTTTCATTTCGTTTCATTTCGTTTCGCTTCGTTTCGTTTCGTCCGAATGAGTTGTTTGAAAGTTCTGCGAATTGATGTGTGTATTTGTTTTGATAGGACCAATGATAATCGGAAATCTCTTTGAATTTAAAGACTTTTTTTTGAAAGGGGAAGGGAAAGGGAGAAGGGGCCCGACAACAGTGCTTTCCGTGTGGCGTGGTGGTCGATAACCACAGTCAGCAGATACCATGTGATGTCTCTCGCTCGCTCTCTTTTCCGTTCCTCTCCTTCATTCTCTCGCTACACCTCAGTGTGTGTACTAGTATATTGATCCAGACTTCCAAGACATATGTGTAACGTATAGTAGAATCTGGGAAGCTTAATTAACGGATCTTTCGATATTGCAATAAGTAATGCAACTTGCTGCTAACTCGACAACAGATACGTTTCACGCGTCTATCGAGAAACGTTCACGCTTTCTCAATAACGATTTGAAAGAAACGGAAAGAATATTATTTTGACGTCGCGCATTTTAGGAGATACATATATGTAATTTTAAAAAATAGTACACATACAAATAATTAAAAATATCTCGAGTATTCGCAAAATGATGTATTAAAATAACCGAGAAAACGAAACGTAATGCGATAATACGCGAATAAATGAGAAGCTGGCGAAGCATAATATAAAATTTCATGGTTGGAAAGACGTGAATTAATTTTTACGAGAATGATCGTAAAAAATGTTGATGATGTGAAAAAGCGTTTATACTCGTTGATATAGTATACTCACCTAGTAAGCTAAAACTTGATCGTCCAAGCACAATTGCGAAATGTCCCGGAAATTACGATTGCGGAATCGAAAACATGTTCTTCTCCTTCCAATAAACTTCGCTTCTTCAAGCAAAATCTTCACTTGGTGAGATGATGGAAATAGTGACTCCTACTCAAAAGAGAAAAATGAAAAAACTCCATAATGATCGATTCGTTGGAAATATGTAAGAGATTGAGCAATTATTTTTTCTTTTTTTTTTTTCTTTCTTTTCTTTTCTTAAAGAAAAAAACGAAACTAAACTAATAACAAATGTAATATTCAAAGTGGTTGAAAACAATATGACAAAGGAGATACCTTCACTACTCATGACTACCGTGATTATTAAATTATCTTCTCGACTGTGAAAAGCAAGTCTGCCATAGTCGATGTTGTTCTTACGATTAATCTATTATTTCGCAAAAATTCAAACTTATCTACGATATCTGTTAATGTACACAAAATGTGTACATTATTATTGAGAGTATTGTTTTATTTATTTTTATTTTTTTGTTTTTCTCGTTTTAAATCTCACGTTTTTCTGCCTAATTCGAGTGTTGTTTTACGCAAGAGAAACATTTTATGCAATAGCTTTTAATCTAATTAATAAATCAAAAAAAAAAAAAAGATTTTACACGATTCGTAAATCTTGCGTCATATTACTGTATGAAAATACATTTGAGATATAAGAGTGACATTGAGATTACGTTAGAATATTTGATAATGGTTAACTGTTTCAATATTCGATTTGATATATTCGATAGTATAGGAACGTTTGACTATTCGATAATCGAACGAAATATTCCTAGTATTCGAGTATTTATAAAAAGAAAATATTGAAAAATTATATTAATCGAATTATTTCAATTTAAATTGAAAAGAAAAAAAAACAAAAACATTTGTTATTGAATTTCACGATAAATTGTAAATGCTAGATAATTGTAAGAATTGCTTAGAAAAAATTTTTTTTTTTTTTCCAGATAGAGAATTGATAAATTGGAAATCTATGCAATGTAACCGTATACACACATACCTATGTATGTGCAACATAGATATCTCTATTTTTAGAATTGTTCGATTTAACAAGAATAACGATAGTTCTAGGCTCGAATAACGATCGTTGGTAGAACCAATCTGAGTAGTAATCCAGGTTGAAAGCTTATTAGCAACTACCGCGCAAAAGAGAGCTTAAACGTCATTATTAAGCTGCGTCAAATAGGTTATCACTTTCCTTATTGACCTTCCGGTATGAGTGCTAGCTCCATATACATAGTGACCCGATCTATGCAGAGATAGCGCCACTTTCTTCGTCGAGCTGCATTTAGAATATTACTGTCGAAAACGATGGTTGTGTTCTATTTCCATAAGAAATTCTCTTTTCGAATTATTCGTTGAAAAAATATATCACTTCATATTCGGTCGTATCCAAAATATTAAATCATTTTTTCACTCAATACTCAAGTAACATGTATATATTTGTAACTCGAATATAAATTTTTTTGACAGCAAAAAAGTCGAGGTTAAGTTTGTATTTTTTTTTCAAACTTGAAAGATTTTTGCGAAAACTGTACTAAACGTAAACGATTTTCCTAAAAATTGAGTTCCTGTTTTTTCTCTTTTTTTTTTTTCTTTTATTTTACTAAATATAATTGATATAAATAATAATCTTGAAAAAGTTTTGTCGATACATCTCTTCCATGTTTTCACGCCGCCACGATACAACGACATTTTTGTGATACAAAGCGTTGTATCTTCTCGATTATTCTTATTTACGATTATTCACTATTACGTTCTAAACATATCAATATACACAAATTCACTAACACATATATACTTAGAGTATTAGAAATACTTAGAATAAAGATGAAAAATTTTGAGGAAAGGGGTTGAAAGTTCAAGTTGAGAGCTCAGTGGAGAATGTAATCGAAAAGAAATGTAAATGAAAAAGGTTTAAACAAAATAAACAAGATTTTGAAAATCGTGATAACCTATCGACGATAATAGGGATCCAAAACGAACGTTAAATAATTACGAAAAGAAGAAAAAATCTAAATACATTGGCGTAGGCGTGAACTTGTATTAAATGAAAATTTGCAAAGAAATTTTTTGTACGAGTAGTCGAGTCGAAGTACGCGAAAAAGATACGAAAATAAATTTTGACGTAATATTTTACTCACCATGATATCGACAAGGGTAGATGATTTTTCGGCGAAAGAAAATAATTCGCTTATTCGCGCGGCCTTTCAATGACGATCGTTCGAACGCGCACTAGTACAATCAACCGTGAGGAGAAATCAACGTCTGCCACCCCTTCTGATGAAGGGGTGCTACTAGCATGAGGTAGGAGACCCGTGTCCGATTTTAACACACAGCAGCTTTCCTGCTGTGCCATAGGACTTGAAACTCGCGCATGTTTCTTACGAATGATTGTTGCCTGGCAGTACCAGTCACACCAACGATACCATCAACCAATATACGTCTACAAAACATTGATGTTTTTCCAAGCTTTTCTATACTCTCTTTAATTTCCCTACTTTCAACACGAAAAAAAAATTAATAAAAGCGAATAGCGTTCTCTCTAATCGTTAATCAAAATGATTCTATATTCGGAGCGATAAATTATTTCTCAGCTTTATATCGTCATTCTTATGGTTTATAAATAATTTTTATGCGACTATCAAAATATTAGAATAAAAAATTATTTTCTAGCGACACCTGACAAATTTTCTTCCGATTAAATTTTAACTGATACTCCGAAGAGAGACCATTTTTAGATAGCTCTTGGATCTGTCCTTTTTCTTTTCTTTTCTTTTCATCATCTCAGTTAAAACTCTTCATTCGGTACCTTAAATCTGCGTGCGCATATGTATGATTATGTTAAGAGAGAAAATCGTGTCTAGTTCTCTTAGAGGTTATCTATCGTGAGATTAAGATATTTTCATTTTTATATCGACTAAAAGTATGTTTACGGTATAAAAATTATCAAATCATGAAGTCATTAGGAATAACTCGATTTTTACCAATAAGATTACAAGTGTCAGGAAACAGAATTTTACAAAGGCATTACACAAATGGTGTACTTAAAAATCTTTATATTAGTACGCCAATATTTTATGTTAACGCAGGTACATAAAATAACATGATATCTAATAACTTTGTATAATGCCTATTATTTACATCTTTCACATTTATGTCAGCTCCACATATTGGACATTTGTATAGTGCAGCATTAGCCGACTGTATAGCAAGGTACAGATCTATGTTAGGTCATTCCACGTTTTTAAGCACTGGTACAGATGAGCATGGTAATAAAGTAGAAACTGCTGCGAATGTAGCTAAGATTCCAGTATCAGATTATTGCACACAAATTTCAAAACAATTCAAGGAAATGTGTGATAAGTTTTCTGTGAATTATTCTGCATTTATTCGTACCACAGAACAATGCCATTTCGAAGCAGTGCATCATTTTTGGGTTGTTCTACTTCTTTGATTATTTGTGTGTCCCATAAAGAAAAATAAATTATTATATACGATATATAGTAACATCGTTACATACATTTTTAGAATGTTTTGGATACAAGAGGATATATTTATTTAGGAAAATATTCAGGATGGTATTGTACATCAGATGAAGCATTTCTTACAGATATAGAATTAGATGAAATAACAGATGCATCTGGTAAAACAATTAAAGTCTCTAAAGAATCTGGTCATCCTGTAGAGTGGACAGAAGAAGACAATTACAAATTCAGATTAAGTGCTCTTCAAGATGAATTGAAATATTGGATAAAAAGGGGTATGAAATTACATACAAGAAATTATGAAGATTGTGATTTTATACTAAAAATGGTATGATATTCTTATATTATATAGAAACTACAATACGACCAGCGAAATATCATAAAATTTTAAGTAAATGGATAGAAGAAGATATAGACTTGCATGACTTAAGTGTATCAAGACCTACAAGTAGAGTTCCTTGGAGCATTCCAACGCCTCAAAACAAAAATCAATCTGTATATGTTTGGTTAGAAGCATTAGTAAATTATTTAACTGTATTGGGTTATCCAAATGATACATACAAGCAATTTTGGCCACCAAGTTTGCAGGTATGCTACATATGACATATCTTGTAAAACTTAGTAAAAGAAAAAATATATTTTTTAAATATTAATAAAATTTACATGAAATTTAGATTATTGGTAAAGATATATTAAAATTTCATGGCATATACTGGCCAGCATTTTTAATAGCTGCAGGACTTGAACCTCCTCAAACATTACTCTGTCATGGACATTGGACAGTTGACGATAGAAAAATGTCTAAATCAAAGGGTAATGTTATTTCACCTTTTGAAGCAGCTACTAATTTTACTGAAGAAGGTTTAAGATACTTTATCTTAAGAGAAGCTGTGCCTTATAGCGATGCAAGTAAGTTTATAATTTTAATCGACGTCATCCTAATCTATTAAAAAATATAAAAAAAATAAGCTTTTTTGTTTCAATAGATTATAGTGATAATAAAATCCTAAGAACAATAAATGCCGAACTTGCTGATACATTAGGTAATTTGATTAGTCGATGCACAGGAAAAATTATTAATCCATGGGGTGAAGTTCCTAATCCAATAGAGTTTGCCGATGTTTTAAAATCAGATATAGCTATACAAACTATAAAGATCACAGAATGTTTAGGTGATAATGCACAATCCCATTACGAAGATTATAACCTACATAATGTAGTAGATGTAACCATGGCTGCATTACGCATGGTAAATCAAATGATAGAACATCATAAGCCATGGTTATTAAGCAAAAAAATAGATAATCAAGATTCTCTTATGGAGCTCAAGGCTGTTATTTCTGTTGCATTAGAAAGCGTAAGAATATCCACCTTGATATTATATCCTATCATTCCAAGATTAGCTAATAATATTCTTGATTTTTTGGTAATACCAAATGAAAAACGCACTTGGTACGACACAGCCTCTCAATATCGGAAGAAAAGTTTACCAAACGAAAGGAATTTCGATCGGAATGGTATGATATTATTTAAACGAATAAAAGTTTCATAAATTTGATACGTATGCTGATGTATTTACTGTGGCAATATCCCATTGACCTTAATTTATATCTATCTAATTTATAGCGATGGGACGTTAATTGAAAAAATGTCATGGCTTGTATGTGGAACAGTATTTCACTTTTATATTACAGTAATGATCGAAAGACAATTTGATCAATATTATCTAATTATAACGATACGACGGGATATAAAATCTTGTCTAGAGAAAATATTACTTGGCATTTTATGAGAGATGCGATGATAGGTGGCGCATACGTATGGAGGACAGAACGCAAGTTCACGTATCTCCTTCTCTTTCTGACAAAGGAAAAGGAACGGCCTATCTTCGCATTCGTGCATCTCGCGTCTCTACCCGCGCAAAGCCTGTTCGTTTCGTTCGTCTCGTTGCGCAACGCGAAGCGCGCAGCGTCTGTATGCGCATAGTTGAGGTAGATCGTTGGGCAGAATGTCTCGCTAAAAAAAGCGCGGTTTATCGACGAAGTGGAGTGCTCTCGTGACAAATTCGTCGGGAAGCAACTCTTCGAAGAAAGACTAAAGTTTCCATTAATTCCGTGAATGGGAATACGCGGATGGTAAGTGAACTGTAACGCGCAACCGACACTTTTGTACGGCGCTGTGTATGATGGATTAAACAAAATGGCTGCCCGTTTGTCGTTGGCGGTATTATTTATTTGGTTTGCGAAAAAACGGACGGTGGATTATAATTGGGTTATCGCGATAAGCTTATGTGTTGCGTGAAAAGTATCGTGGATTTTGAGGATACGACAGATTTCAAGATTCATTTTATCACACTTTATGATTTTATATGTATGTATGTACTTCTTGCTATCGCACTATTTACTTTCATTTTACGTATTAAGATGAAACTGTTATAGAAGTGAAACAATTTATACTTATGGAAGTCATGTCTGTTGTACCCATATATACATTATCATTTCTAATCAATTCTATATTTATAGATATTAAACATAACCTTATCGTCGTAACGATAAACGGGTGGATATTTAACTTCGCGTTTAATTATCTTGATTTTGTACGATTCTTGATAATTCTCTTATTTCGTTCTTCAGAACTGAAAACATGTCTAGCTCTTATATCGTCGAGCCGCAAGAAAAAGAAACTCAGAAACAAGATGACACATTGATTATTGTAGTTAATGACGATGGCACAATATCAGTAGATCAAGAAACACTACAAAATTTGATAAGTAAGTAATTATTCAAATATGTGAGCAGTTTAAACATTACTTTGTTTTAGCCTGTTTATTATTGATTAATTGCTCTTACTTTTTTTTATAATATTCATCAAATATTTTAATATTAATATACTAACAAATAATTAATTTTTATTAACTTTGTTTAGATTTTCATTGACACTTTACATTTGTATTAATACATAGATTGAACTATATAATCTTCTTATACAATTTGGTAATATAAAGTTCCTTGAAAATCAAATATCAATTATCACATTAAAGACACATTACATATTTATTGATAAATATCGTATATATATTTGCAGTGAACCAATCAAATGCAAATGTTAGCGTAGTAAGATTGGGACAAAGCGAACCAGGTGCTAACAATGGCGATATAACATTGACAGTAGATCCACCTACTTTTACATCTTCGAGCATTACGCCAATAGGTAATGCAACAAGTACGGATGCAACAGGACTCGTTGATCCTTTTATGGAAATGGATCCTGAACAGTTGGAAAGATTGGAAACTGCTCTTCAAAGTGAAGAAGCAAAACAAATATTGGGCGAAAATGTTACCGCAATGCTTGGTTCGTTGATGTTATAATTTAATGAAATGTAAATTAACAATACTGTTATCTTATTAACAAATGATTTAATTATTGTATTTTTTAGATATGTTATCCGTAGAGGAACAGCAGAAGTCAATAAAATATAGTGTAGAACTGGATCATTGTTATACAAACAAATCACCTGATTCTAAACCAAAAGATTCATTACCATTGGCGAGTTACGCATCTTCCAGTGATATACAATATACACATCCTTCTTCTCCATCGACAGTGTCAACAATGTCATCACCTTCCAATGAAATAGATAAACTGAAACCAACTACTAAAACCGTAAGTGACAATTTTTTGAAATGTAGTTATTTTGCCTTTTACAATATATTATTTTAGGGAAAACCAATTGGTCGTCCTCGCAAAAATCCACTTACTCCTACCACTTCTAATCTTCGATCAGCTGGGAATTCTCCTGGGGTATCGAAATCAGCAGGACATTCGATGTCTAAAGGTGAAATTAATCTACAAAAAAGAGTCTGTAAAAATTTAAGCATGCTATTTATTACTGTTAATAAATTCTCATATTGGAGATTATATTGTCATACTGATTTAATCATATTCCTAATAAATAAATTTTTATTACTGACATCCTTATAAAATATTTTACCTATTGTATGATATCATAATTTTACCTAGTATAATAAAATGTTTCTTATATAGCACATCGATTATCTAACGATGAAGAAGAAGAGGAAGAAGGTACTCCCTCACCTTCAGAGTCTTCTGAATCAGAACCTCCATCAGACAATGATTCTGACTTTGGTCCACGAGGTCCAAGGAGAGGAGGAGTCAGAGCCAGAGGTGGAAGAAAAGGTCTTACCACTAGAGGTGGCTACATGACAAGTACACGAAAAAGAAATTCGAATAAACATATGGATATAGAACAAGTGCGTCGACTAGATATGGAAATGGCTGCTGCTGTCAGTGCAATGAAAACTCCTGATAAAGAGGATAAGATGGGTAAGCGTGATAATAATTTTTTTAGATCTATATACGATAAACAATGATGAATTTAATGATTAAAACAGCATTGATACTATTTAATAACTATTGATAGTTTCAATTGATTAAAAAAGATTACTAAATATCTATTTTTATCAGGAGCACACACTTCTACCAGAGGTAGAAGAGGGTTCAAAGCATTAGGTGTTAGAAAAAAAGATGAAACGCTCGCTGCAAGTGAAACTGCAATCAACGTAGAGAAACCTCTACAAACGACAAATCAAGTAAAAGCAAATTTAATTAGTAGCAATATGGTCAAAGGTGATATGATTTTAACAAAGCCTGGTCAAGGAAGAAATAATCAAAAATTAACTCTTGTACAAAAACAAGTTGTGATGAAAGCGAACGAACTTAAAAATCTAGATGTAAAAAAACCAATGATTCTCCCAAAAGGTAAATTTTTGAATCAAGTACAGACGAAACTTGTGTCGACGAAAGATGGAAAATTAGTGCATGTACCGATCACGTCATCAAAACCAGTTGTATCAAGTACACCGGGTGCTCAAGAAAAGGGAACATTATTACAAACATCTCCAATACAACAATATCAAGGATTACAACAACAAGGCAAACCTATTTCATCTGTTGTATCAATGAAAGTGAAACCTTCCGAAATAAAAAGAGAACGAAGAAAATCTGAAAAAATTATGGATCTTATTTCTAAAACAGAAGGTGATAATGCAAAAACTGTAGAAATTAAAAACATAGACAGTTAGTATTTATTTGGTAGTTGTTTTATATATTATTTTCATTTAAATATATTTAGTATATCATGTATATATACTACAAATTAAAATAAATTTCATGCATCTTTTAGATATGAAGAAACATTCGCGTAAAGAACATAAGAAATCTCCAGGATTTGTGGCAGATACTTTAGGTCCAGCATTATTTTCTGCGCCTGACATTATTCGTCGTGTCGGTTCAAACAATGATTCGAAGAATGCCGATAATACGATATCTTCTTTAATTGCTACTATTCCAAGCACAACTATTGCCTGTGGAGTTGCTAAATCGTCTGCTCAAGGAACACAAATAATAAGTTCAACAAATGTTACCACTACGACTTCAAATATAACACAAAATTCAGATTCAGAATATACAACGAAAACTTTGATAACAAATACGTTGGAGGAAGACGTATCCCAAGTCGAACGTCATTCAGGTATAGAAAATGAGACGGAAAATGTATTGAAAGGAGAAAATGAAAATCAAAAAACAGATTCAAAGGCAGACCCAGCTGAGGAATTACAACCATCCTTAAGTACGTGTAACATTGGGAAAATTCTTATTCCTCGATTAGGAAATACAATCTGTTTCTTTTTTTAATTTGTTTTGTACGTTTTTAGTTTTGTCCCTTGAATAATATTTTATATTTATCTAAAAATATTATATTTTCTTAGTTACTACCTCATCACAAATGATTGATCAAGCCATGGCACTGCCTACTGTGTCAAATCATATTATCAATAAACATAGTAAGTTTCGTTATCATGTCATCAATGAAATTCTTTTTATGAAGTTATACGAACGAATATGAAATAACATTTATGACATTTGACAGGAAACACACAACTTTTAATATTGTCAAGAGTTTTGATAGAATTGTTTTATAAAAAGTTTATAATAATGTTTACAACATATATATCATACGTCATGTCTACGTTAGAAAGTTATTTATAATATGTTTACTCATTAAAGGTGGCATAGAAGGAGAAGAACATCTTTTAGCCACGTTGGAAATGGAAGCCAATAAACACGATGAGGAATTATTAGCAGAAGCGTTATTATTGCAAGAAGAACTTGGAGTTGATTTAGGAGATCATGTATGCTTTTTTTTTTTATATATATATATTTCTTGTCTTTACAAAATTTTAGTACTATTCATTTCTAATGGTTTTCTCTTTCAGGCTGCTTTGGTAGATCAAGCTGTACCGTCTACTTCATTAACATCAACTCCTGCACATGTTTCTTCGCTGGAAGCAACAACTAATCAAGAATTAACAACTAAGCCACCGGATACAACGACACAAATATCAACAAATGTTACACCTGAAGTAACAAAAAAGAATACTAAAGATGACAAAGAACCTATACAAATCGTTCGTGGTGGACGTGTGATCACTTTACCACCAATAGAGGCTCCAGCAACAAGAAGCAAACGATTACAAGCAAAGTCAGAAGTTACTGCGCAAAAGACTCCAGAACCTATGAAGAAATCCGAGAAATACGAATCGCCGAGCGTTCAAAGTCATTTAGAGCGTAAAGAAGATCTACGATTGAATATAAGCGAGCAAAATGACGAGGAGGAAGAAGATGAGGATGACGAAGAAGAGGAGAATTCAGATTCAGAAGATGACCCTGATAGGTTGTGGTGTATTTGTAAACGTCCCCATAATAATCGTTTTATGATATGTTGCGATGTTTGCGAAGATTGGTTTCATGGAAAATGCGTACACGTCAGTAAAGCAATGGGGCAGCAAATGGAAGAGAAAGGCATAGAATGGGTTTGTCCGAATTGTTTAAAGAAAAAAGCAGATGACAATAAAGTGAAAATAAATGCACAGTTAGTATCAGGAAAAGAAAGACAACGGCAAGATTCGTTTATGGAGGACTCTGCATCTTTGATGGAAGAAGAAACATCGCGGCATTCTCTTTCGCCAACAAAAGATGCACCGTTGCCCGCTGCATCGACTCTCGATCATAATATCGTACGAATTTCGGGTACCACTCAATGCGTAGTATGCAAAAAAGAAGCTAGGAATTCTAGTATTTATTGTTCGGATGCATGCATCCTTGCGCATGCCCAGGAGACATTAACTAAGGACAAACCTGTAGCAACAAGTTCCAATTCAAAGGCATTGAAACAATCACCTCTGGGAGTAACCAAAACAAAAGCGGATGCCAGAGTAATTGTTTTCGAAAGAAGAACTGGAAGGCTCCTTACAGGTACGGACGCACCTAAAAGATCGAATTTAAAGACATGGTTGAAGGAAAATCCAACCTTCGAGGCTGTACGAGCGGATAGTCTTAGTCAAGTAGAAATAGGAGGGAAGACGGTTACGGTTCTACCTGCACAACGATTAACCAAACCTGGAAAATCTCCGCAATTGATAGCTGCTAAAGCACAAGCAATACCAAAAATGGTTTATACCAATATACCGGGTTCTAAACAAACGATTTTAATAGCCAGTAGTAAAAAAATTACGATCGCTGGTGCACAACAGCAACAGCAACAGCAACAACCACAAACGAGTACATTGCACAATAAACCGCATCAATTGAAACAAACTTTTCTTGATACGGGTAAAGGGAATTTGATTTTAAAACAAACGACTATAAGACCCGTATCATCGCCTCAAGCAAGAGCACAAGGAACGATCACACAGAAACAAGCACAGAGTAAGAAACAAGAATTGAAGGTGCTAACGCCTCAGCCGAAACAACAGGTGAAAATAGCAGTTGTGAAGAAGCCCGAGACCGAACCTATACGATTGAACATTCGAAGAACATTGACGCAGCTTTTGTCAAGTCGTATAAAGGAGACGGAAGATTTAAAGCTATCCAATGATGAAATCGCTGATCTAGCTTTTAATATAGAAATGGAAATGTACAAGTACTTCAAAGATACCGGGGCAAAGTATAAAGCTAAATACAGGAGTCTTGTATTTAATATAAAAGACACGAAGAATTTAACACTGTTTAGAAAAATTGCTGACAAATCGTTAGCGCCGGACGCGGTTGTAAGATTAAGTCCAGACGAGATGGCTAGTCAAGAATTGGCCGAGTGGCGGGAAAAAGAGACTAAACATCAATTAGAGATGATCAAGAAAAATGAATTAGATTTAATGGCACAAGCGAAGTCCATAGTGGTGAAAACACACAAAGGCGAACAGATTATCGAGAATGACGGTGGTATTGGTTTAGTAGATCCGAAAACACCTGTGCAAGATATAGTGACTGCTTTGAACAGTGGCGACAGTATTAGTTCTATCGATACGAGCAAGGAAAGAGAAGACGGAGAGAGAATAAAATTGACGCCCGAAATGAAAAGATCGAAGAATGGCGAGGAGAGTAGGAAGAAGGACAAAGATCGGGAAAGTTCTAGGGATGGTGGGAGATTAAGGGATAAGGAAGGACGAGAAAGGAGTACAAGTAGAAGCAGACATCGTCACAAACGAGATAGGGATTACAGTAAGACGAGAGAACGAAGTAGAGATAGAAAGGCTAAGAGTAAGGAGAGTAGACGAGAGAAAGATAAAGAACGCGAGAAGGATAAGGATAAGCAAAGAAATAAAGACAGAGAAAAGATTAAGGATAGGGAGAGGGAAAAGGAAAGGTATCAAAACGAGAAAGAAAAGCATAAGAGCGATACTTGGACAAAAACGCGAAGTCGTAACGAATCCTCGAAGGAAGGAAAGAATGGGGATAAAAAGGAGCAAGGACGTAAGAAGGAGATAGAAAAGAAGAAAGAACCCACACCACCGCCCATAGTGGAAAAACCGATAGAGGATCGTTTGTGGAGGCACATCGAGGACGAAGCTACGACGAATACCATCGATGGAAATGATTCTGACGTATCCGACAGAGAACCGAGTTCCACCGTTACGATTAAAACACCGGACATCAACGAAGAACCCGAAAGATATACCGATCCGGAGATAGAGAAGGATATTTCCAAAACGGCATGGCAAACGGTTTGGCGAGGATTTGTTAACATGGTAGATGTTGCCAAGTTCTTCATCACGGCTCAGGAAGTTAGTGGTCATGCCAGGGATCTAATGAACGATCTTCCAGATACAGTAGACGTCGTTGGTAGAATAAGTCATGAAACTGTGTGGGATTACATTTCAAAAATGAAAAAAACTGGATCGAAAGAGATTCTTGTTATAAGGTTAACGGCAGCGAACGACGAGGAAAAGATTCCTTATATAACTTTATACAGTTATTTAAATAGTAGAAGTCGATTAGGCGTCGTCGGTAATGTTTCGAAAAATATAAAAGATTTTTATATAATGCCCTTTTCAAACCAAAGCACAATACCGCGAGTTTTATTACCTCTGACCGGTCCTGGTTTCGAAGAAAACAGGCCGCATTTGCTTCTTGGTATTATAGTACGCAATAGGAAGAAACGTTTGACCACTATACCTCCGATAGTCGCAACAAAAATACAGAAAAAAGATCCCGATCGTAGTTACACGCCGCCATTGGTGGGTACTTCGAAAGATAAAGGTTCTTCCGCTACACCGCCAGCCTCTCCTATGGGATACAAAGCAAGTGCAACCGATACCATTAAAGATAAACAAGCGGTAACCCAAATGACTTTAGAAACTTTAAATAAGGCACACATCGGGATGTCCAAGTCGGTAATAGATAGTGCTGCAATATGTAAAATTGTACCGGAATTATCTTCGAAGATCGACCTAATGCCTTCGCCTCTCAAGACGCTGGATGACGATGGCGATGAACCTTACAGTCCAGGTGAAATGGATGAAGATGTTACGAATACGCAAACGGTTATACACGATACTACCGATGTATTGTCGTCGGCAAAGAATTCTACGGAGTTACAGAGAAAGATGGACGAATTAAATAGACAAATAGAAGAACAAAAACAACAAATACAAAGCATTAGCTCTTCGTTTCTCAATGACGCGACACCTACTCTGCCGGTGAGAGCACTGATAATTCCATTTTTTTTTAAATGCGATTGTTACTGTTTCTCCTACTACCCCATTGTAAATAAACTGTTTGCATCTATTCATGGCATCCTATTCCTATCCTCAAGCTGCGTAGATTTTTTTTCAATTATAATTTCATTGCATTATAATGTACGGAATAAAATATGTAATGCAATCGTTATCATATATCAATGTGATGTATTCTTACAAAAAATTATTGATACAAAAATATTGGTTTTTATTTTTACGCGATGCTACGATACTCCATGTATATACGAACGCATATCGTTTCTTTGACATGGCATGAAAGAATTATTTTTAATTTCGTCAAAGTCAAGAGACACTTTCATTTTTCTTATATGGTCTATGTAGCTTGATGTCAATGGTTTTCATTGCGCATACGTTATAAATTTCTAAGTTTTTATGATGTTTACGAGATATAACGATTTTCTTTTATTTTCAGGGTTTGGGACTAGATCCACCTGATACAAAGGATTCCGAAGAAGCTTACAGCCCTTCCGATACGCGTTCGTTTACGCCACCGCCTCCAGGCATTTCGAAATTTGCCCAGCCAATTCTCGATAAAGTTTCGGATATAACGATACCGCCGAATTTACAAGAGATTCTTGCAAACGTTAAACGACAAGAGTCCTCGAAAGTAGATCCTTATCTTCCGTCTAAGCCCAGTGCTACATTTTTGACTACCGTTAATTCTACAGTTTATCAAAATTCGGAAAAATACTCTTCACCTTCTCAAGCCAAAGGACCAAATTTAGCCAGAGCGAATTCCGAAAAGGCAGCTTTCGCGGATGTCTCACAGACTGCTCTTTCGAAAGAAAGCAAAAGTACGCTGAGTTCGCTCAGTGATTTAGATCTGATAAGAAAAGCTGAAGAGGAATTAGCTGCTGTCGCAGCTGCATCTACAGCACCTAATGTATCCACTGTGCCTATATCACCTGTAGCGCCTTCCGGGACAAATCTTATAACGCAAACTTCTCCTGTTCCACCTACGCAATGTGGTAATTTGACGGCGTCTCCTACGCTTCATCAGCCTATGTTATCACCTCCTATTGCTCATATAGAAACCTCGTTTAAGAAGACCTTCATGCCCGAACAACCAAAACCGCCGGGTCTTGAAGATGAAGATTTTCCTGCATTTCCTTCAACACCACCGACAATGGACAGTATGTCAAAAATAATGCCGCGATCGAAGTACGCTCATAAAAGTGGTATTGTGTTAAGTGTAAAGCGAAAAGTATGCGAGGATGATAGTTCATCTCCTGCAGTCAAAACTCCAAGGACAAAGTCGAGATGGGGTCAAGGACCATCGGAATGAAATTATTCAGAAACTACTTCTTCGTACTATGGAAGTACAAAAGGAAAGCATTACATCATATAAAATATAGTTATGTTATAGGTTACAGCGATAAGACAAACTTAAGAGTTTGAATGCTGTTGTCAAGAATGTAGAAGGGATGAGAAGAGAATTTTGAGTATGAATGAAAATTGTGTTAAAAGAAGAAAATTCTCTCTTAGTATGGTTAACAAAAACAAAAGACCCCGAAATATTCTTCATTACGTCGTAAGATGTAACTGATACGAACTAACCTTTAATTTTTACATAACGATCGTATTTGAAATATTAAGAACGATTTAAATAAAAATATACAAAATATTTGCAAAATTGAAGACAAAGTGCAATGTATTTTTGCAATGTATTTTTAATCATCACTTTAGAATTGAAGTGTGATTTTAAAAAATATATAATTTTCTTCTGCATCCATAATGTAGATATAAAAGATTGTTTAGAAAATAATATGAATGATATTTACATTTTCTATAATTATACTAATCATAATATTTCATGAAATCTTGAAATATTAAAAACCATACTACAGTAGAAGATTTTCTTCTCCAAGAATTGGAAGTAGCTGTAGTAAAAACAGGAATTGGATGATAATATTGCTGGTTCCTTGTGAAAAAATAGCTTGGAAATATATGATAAAACTTTTTTGATGTAAATGTAAAGATCTCTTAATTTTCGGGAAAAATGACTTTGAAAACTTGGAACATACATGACTCGATTCAATAGAAAAATTTAAGAGGCGTATCCTTTTGATTTGTTATATAATTATTTAAGCAAAATATCATAAATGTAGATGCCAACGCATCGTTATCTATACATGCTGTTAATTTGGATTGAAGTGTATGTATGTTCTAAGACAAACAAAGCCATTTCTCTCCAAAATAAAGATTTATATTAAGAAAATTTATTATCTGAATATTTGTTTTATTTTTTCTTTTTTCTTTTTTTTTTTTTTTTTTTGTTTTTACAAGGAACCATTTCCTTTCCTAGATACGTCATCATTTCTATCACCTCCCATATTTTGTAAATCATTGTTTTTACAATAAGATTTTTAAAGGGCATCGTAAGTCACAATTTGGGCCAAAAAAAATTTGACTCGCGATTCTTTGCGTTTTTACATTTTTAATTACATATTGGTTTGAAAACACTACTGTCTGAAAACATCGAAAGGACAATTGAATTTGTCATTAAGCACGTATCTGTACAGAAATATAATTACATATTCTTTAGTACTAAAATTATCAAATCTATACAAGCAGTATACTTACAAATGCTTATCTTCTTTTATTACTTTATTTTAAAAGATATGTGCATATGTGATCAAATAAAATAAAATTCCATAAATTCTTTTTTGGATAATATCCAAGCATAACTGATGTAAATACCAAAGTAAAAAAGAGACGAGTGAGCATATAAGCAGATTTAATAATTATTATACCGCTTGAAAATGATGCTTATCTATGTATATAGCTGAATTGAAAGTTGTGTAATATATTTTGTTAAAAGTTACCTGGGGAAAAAAAATAATGCCAGGTTATCTAAATCACGTTGAACAATATCAATGTATATAAGTTATACAATGTTTCATTTTATTAAAATTCATTAAAATTGGCTGTACATTGTAAGTGATAACTGATATATAAGGTATATGATATATTTTATTGCCAGATTTTATTGAGATATCTTGTAAATGTAAAATAGTTTCATATGTGAAATTTCTTTTTTAAGAAGGCAAAAAAAGAATTATTTTCCTTATAATTGCGTAAAAAATTTGACATTGTGTTTGGTCTTCCTAGCCATCACACAAATTACTGGTAATATATAAAACTTCCAAATGTATTATGTTATATCCCACATAAAAATTTCCAAAATGGAATACATTTAAACCAATATCACCAAAGTTTATATAATTGTTCCATTTGGTACTATGAAAAATAGTTGAATTTCAATATTTTTACTTGTTCTATATACAAACATACCTACATACAGTGCACAGAATTCGTATGCATTGAAAATATTTATCTTTTTTTTTTATTTTATTATGATAGCAACAAGATATTAGATAATTTATGTTTATACATCTTTCTGATGCAAATCAATGGTATAGCTACATATATTTTAAATTAACGTTTTGTTAATTTGATTAAGTACGGCATAAAAATACTTGTTCTCATACATCATAGCATAGTTTCTGGTTTCTAGTGTATTATTATACAGAATATATACTATTATATTATCAAGCTATTTAGCAAATAACCATATATGAAAGTATCCATACATCTAGTGCATTATAATCGAGTTAATTTGCATACATTCTCAGAATATATCTTTTAATATGCAATATGTTGTGTACACGTTTAGAAAGTAGTTATTTTAATATCTACTTTTGTATATCCTTGGATGATACAACAAAATAAACCATAATCTATTACCACAAATAATATCACAAACGAGATCGCATGAACCACTCAATTGTGTACCCATAACAATTTTTATTCCAAGTATAATAGGACGATTTTCTGCTGCCTAGACGTGAACGATTAGTTATATAATATGTAGTACTGTGTATATGTATGGTATGTGTGTATATGTATATATATATATATATACATATATATATAAACAATAGTTTAGATTACAATAGTTTAGTTTATGGAATGAGGCGCCAAAAATGTGTAAAGAAATAATCTACTTGACCGACTGTTGGTTTTTGCTGATATCATTATTTCTTTCATTAGATTTTTTATGTTAATAGATTGTTAGTATAAAGTTAGAAAATAATTATTCATATTTCGTCAATAATGATATTATAAAATCAAACCATATTTATGTAGAATATGTTCAATTATCAGTAATAAAGAATAATTGTATTCTAATATATAGTCATTTCCAAATATGATATATTTAATGTTGGTGGCACTGCAATTTTAGAAGAATCATTTAAATCAAGAAGGGATATCAAGCAGTAATCCATGAAAAGTTCAGGTAAAAATTACTGTACACGATATGAATATTATTTATCTAGAAATTGAAGTTCCAAAATAACATAATACAATAACAATGAAGAAATAGGAGATTAAATGGTATTAATATGAGAAATTTCTTTAGGTGCGAATTTCAAATTTGGAACCATTTTTAGACTAGAGGGCGCTTACATTATTTCAGCTATGACGCATGCATTTGCATGTATCATGTTAGTGAATTGTTTTGTTTACGCTCAACAATTAGTTCGTTAACTTAATTCATAAATATTGTTATATCGTATTTGTAAAATATGAATTATCGATTATGATTAGAAAACAGTTTACAAGTGTTAACGAGATCTTACAAAGTTTACCAAAGTATTTGAACATGATCGAGATTTAACCTGACTAATACTCGATATGACCTCATGCCATAAACTCGCGGTGTGGTCATTGAATTAATATAAAATATAGAAAATGAAATATTTATCTTTGTTCTATTTGAAAATATAATCAGAATAATCGATGAAAAAGAAAAAGAAAATAAATATGGCTACTATAATATTACTACTTAGTGTAACTTTAGTATATGGGCAGGAGTATGAAGGTTGTTTTAAGAGCCCTGCTGTGGATCCTGATTTATCTTCTTTAATTTCAAGTCGTATTACTGCCCCTACCGAATGCATCGAACAATGTCATTCGTTTGATTACATGTAAGTACACACACACACACACATATATATATATATATATATATATTTGGATTTGATAGAAGAAAGCATAAAAGTAAAATATATTATTATCATTATCATTATTATTGTTATAATTGTAGGTTTGCTGGATTGCAGAATGGACAAAGATGTTATTGTGGTAGTAAGTTTGGTAAAAATGGCTTATCTAATTCTTGCATTCCTTGTATTGCTGATGCATTTAAATTTTGTGGAGGTCAGGAAGCTATGAGTATATATTCGACTGGACAAAAAGGTATGTCCCTTATAAATATTTATTAATGTCATATGTATTTACTAAGTTATTATTTAATTGTAGGTCCTAGTAGACCAAGAGCAATTCAGATAATTCCTCAAAAAGATGATAGTTTCTTAATTACATGGCAGCCACCAGATATATCAAATGGAAATATTACATCTTATACACTGACTGCTATTGCCATTGAAACGCATAGTTATAATATTTTATCGCCAATAGAAAGTCAAGTACAAGGTGCTACATCTAATAGTACTATTTTAAGAGGTCTTCAACCTGGTACTAAGTATAATGTATCAATTTCTGCAAGTAATTCACAAGGAATTAGTAAGCCGGCTTATGCTACCGAATGGACCTCTATAGGTCCACCTGATAAACCAGATACACCAGAAATATTAAATAAAAATGAGACTACCACGACAGTTATGCTTTCTGAAGGAAGTAGCGAAAATGGACCAGTGAGTGCTTATCAAGTTGTAGTTGTTCAGCCTGGTACAATACCTCCTGTGGGCTCAGATGTTATGTATTTAAATTACGAAAAGTCATTTCAAGAAGGTTTAGGTTATTATATAACAGCAGAATTTGATGCATCAGACTTTCATAATTATAAAAAATTTGTGGTAGGAGATGGGAGATTAATAGGCGGATATTACAATGCTCCTTTAAAAACTGAACCAATGCCACAAATAGGGTTAGTGGTTATATCAAGAGCACAAGGAGAAGTGCAGTATTCCTATTCTAATTTTACCAACAGTATTCAACAATTTCAACAAGATGAATTTCATCAAATGGATTCTGTTGTTGTCATTATTTTACGTATAGGAATTATTCTTTTAGGATCTTTACTTATTATATCCATACTAATATTCTATTTAGTTAGACGCCGTCATGAAAAGGCCCATATTATAAAACTTCCAGAGCAACAAGAATTGACATTACAAGGGCCATTACATGAAGTAGATAACATGGGATATATTCCAGAAGATGTACCAGAAAGGGTAAATCATTATCAAGAATTGAAAAACAAAGTTTGGAGTATACCACAAAATAATTTATCGATTGATAATGCAGCCTTACGTAGAGGGCGATTTGGTACAGTTCACTCCGGTACAGTACAAAAGGATGATAAAACTTTTTCTGTTGTTGTCCATACTATAGCCGATCGTTCGTTAAAACCGTCAGATAAGCAAGCTATGCTAAGAGAATTGGATGTATGCATTAAGGCATCAACAATGAAGTATCTTGCTGGTTTGGTTGGAACCTGTGAAACTTCAGATACTTTATATGTTGTTCTAGAAATGCCTCCACAGATATTGAAACATTTATTATTAGCTGCTAGATCTGGAACGATATTTCCAGTTGATCAAATGTTACCTATTGGTTCTTCAATTGCATCTGCATTACAACATCTTGAAAATTATAAGATCATTCATACTCATTTATGTGCTAGAAGTATAGGCATTACCAATGATTGGATACCTAAGGTCATGGGTCATGGTATTGCAAAGTATGTCTTAGAAGATGTAAAATATGCTCGGTGGAGGGCAACAGAGTGTTTTACTAGTAAAAAAAAGCATCAACCAGGCGTTGTCTGGGCATTTGGTGTACTTTTATGGGAAATGCTTAGTATGGGTGGAACTCCATACTCAAATCTTCAATTTGATAGCGAAGTAGAGGAAGCAGTTGAGCAAGGCATCAGATTACCACAATTACCAGATATGCCTGATCCATTATACGAAGTGATGTTGTCATGCTGGCAAGTTGATCCAGAAGAAAGGCCAACTTTTGATGAGCTTGTGAGATTGGTAAAATTTGTGTTATTTATAACTTATCAAGTTACCTTGATAACGGAATATTATCTAAATATGATGATGCTTTTTTTCAGAATACTTTAAGTATATGTCCCATCACTGCATTTACAGAACCATACATTCCTGAATTGGAACTGAATTAATCTCATTAAGTATATAATACTTAAAGCCACGTTTGAATTGTTTTATAGTATTTGTAGATATAATGTGAAATGGTTAGTACTTAAAATCATTATATCTACCTCAGCCGACTTGCGCGACCAAGTATGTTTGGAAGACTGATGAAACCTTATTTCTTATTTAAAAAAAAAAAATGATTTTGGATTAAAAACAATATTTATAATATTCGAAAAGAAAATTATTAGATTATAAAAATTCGTATAAGTCGGATGTTAAGTGTAAGTACAATAAGTAATTGATTTATTGTTACATTAGTAAACAGTAAATCGTGCTGATATCTATTGCACCATATCTACTATTTATATTTACAAGGTGTTCGTAAATTAAGCTTTTTATACACCATATGCAGTTACCATTTATATACTCTAGATTAGATAATATTTAATTTTATTCAATACTTTTAATGTATATTGGATTTGTATCTTTCTTTTAATGGATGTTTTCTTTTTTTATACAAATTTATAACTACAATTTCCGTCCATATTTCGCTAGGTAAATAATAGCATTACTATATTTACCATAATATATTATATATACTCTCTACTCGAACATTCCAAATGTACTATAAAAATAAAAAAAAAGTATTTTTGTTTTATAATATTATATACAAGATCGATATTCATAATATATATGCAAAGCGCTGATACTTTACAAAATAAATCTGTATGGTACAAATCTATTTTAAGATAATACAAATATAAAAATAATTGGCATTTAAACGGAACCGTTAAAAAAAAAAAAAAAAAACAACTAAATCACACACTATAGTATATCGATCTATCTATAACGTAATATTTTCACAATTATTTAAATAATTAAATTCGTTCGTTCTAATTATAACTTAAAAGCAAAAAAAATTAATTGACGCAAACGTGCAGTCGAATTTACGATATTAGTCACGTTAATGGAGGGGAAGAAATTTTGCTGGAGTGCGAGTGCGTTGGTTTTGGACCAGTCGTTGGTATTTTGCTTGAGACAGGACATAAGACTTGTTTGTAAGCTTCTCTATACAATTTGTTGGTACCAGCGTATATAAAAGGATTTATAACGGAGGATGCCCAAGCTAATATCGAAGCGATTACATGTAAGATAGGAATTCTGACTTTGTCGTCGATTACGTTTGCTAACATCAATGGCATGAAACACGTTAAGAAACACAAGAATATAATCAACATGAGTCTCGTCACTCTGGAGTCTTCTCTTCTTTGAAATCCACCAGTTTTTCGTCTTCCTCCAGTAGCATGTGCTTCCAAATTCTTTCGGCTCTTTCTTACGCGCCAGTAAATACAAAGATAAGAAACGCTGATCACAACGCAGGGTACGATAAAGCCGAGAACAAAGAGCACTTTTTTTGGACTCGAACCATTCTTCTTTAAAATCGTACAAGAGAAGGTCTTTGGATCTAATCCGAGAGTACCCCAGATGCCTACCAAAGGTGGTATCAAAAGGGAGAAACTAAGGGTCCATATGGCGATCAACATCAATACGATACCCCGGGTGGTGTATATAACAGCGTAGATATCCGATCTTGATATGAGTACATATCTAAAAAAAAAAATATTAGATATATTGTTTTCGTAGATTTGGACTGATCGAATTCAAGAGAAACCAAAGTTAATGCGTCTCTCTTTATAATTTTGTAAAAAAGGAAGGTCTACAAAAGTTTCAAAAAATGTTCGACGTTTCTTTTAATAGACTTTTGTTTTACAAATCCTAATGGATCAAACATTGACTGACTCATCGATGATTCGATATACATCGGATCGTTATCTTTTTATTATGAATTAGAGATTACTGACCTGTTGATTGTAATCGCAACCATACTCAACAACGAAACAGCAACGTTTCCATAAAAGAAAAGTGGGAAGATTTGGCAAAGAGTATCACCGAGGACCCAAGCTTCGTTTAAATATCTGCTAGCTGTCAATGGCAAATTCACAGCAGAGAAAATTAGATCGGAGACGCTAAGACTTATCACGAATGCCGTTGTAGCGTGTCGCCTTAGTCTCGTATACTTCAGTAGCGCGATTACTGTCACCAAATTACCTTCAATTAAGAGGAAACGTAATGGATCTTAATATCTTAATTAGTCAACGAGTTGCGACTACTTTTAACAGAATTTTTCAAATAACTTCATTAAAATGATATATATATATATATATATATATATATATATATATATATAAATTTATTTAGAATTCAGAGCTGAGTAAAATATTTTAAGTTGAAATATTGAAAAGAAAAAGAACAGAGAGACAGATTAAATCGTTCTAAATCACAAATAAATTTATATTTATGTTACAACAGTAATAAAATTATATCACTTAATTTCTCTAATGAATCAATTTGGATAATAGAATATTTTTTATTCATCGAAAAGACATATTTTACTCAGATCTGTTAGAATTATTTATTACTTTGATTTAGAAATTTCTTTATATAATTTAGTATAGTGATACTTATATGTACAAGAAAATTATTAACACCTTTATATTTTTACCTAGTATACCGACAATACTGAAGATTATCGCACAAATGGCAGCGGCGATAGTAGCCGATCGAGAATAATGTTTAAAAGCTTCGATTCCATGCTCGTCATTGAAGCTAATGTTAATCGACGAAGAGTTAGCCATATTCTTCTTCTTCTTCTTTTAATTCTTTTTTTTCAAGAAATTTCTTTTTCTTTGCATCCTTTAGAATAAAAATAAAATCAAACATCAAATCAACTATTTTATCGCACGAATAAATCTAATCATATTTATTAAAACTCAACTTTTTCAACACATTTCAAAGATTCAAATGAAATGAACACATACGTATGCACACACACACACACACACATCCACACACATACACTTTTGCGTTGATTCCTTCAACAAGTCCATTAATCGCAAAGTACGCTTACTTATTTGCGAGCAGTTGCCTATGGATCATAGAATAACGACCCCTCTTAATGAGTTCGATGATTAGATACACACACACACATGCGCACGTATACATACATACAAATAGGATTACACGTTGCAAACACTATACATGAAAAACATGTATTCTTCATTGAAATGAAAATCGTTCGATCGTATCTCTTGTAAATTTCTTATAAATATTTTATCGATGTTAACTTTATTACGTTGATAACGCAAACGCTTAAAAATAATATTCCAATACTCCGTCATTTTTATTTCTTTTTCACGGTAAAATATCGAGTTCTAATGAGATTGAAATGTATTTTTTTTTTTTCTTTTCGATATCGTTATTCTCAATTTATTTTTATTTAATTTCTTTTTTTTATTCCTCGTTAAGATCATAAAACCTGAATAGGCTCTCGAGACAAGAAAATAATAGCACAAACAACGTGTAACCCTCTTTTACTCGAAGACCGATCGAGACTGACGAACTCTGACCACGTATGCGCCCTTTACGAGAGTATACACGATTTACTGTCTTTATCTAACGCTCTTTCCTCTTTCTCCCTCCCTCTCTCTCTCTCTCTCTCTCTCTCTGTTTCTTTCTTTCTCTTTCTCGATTTAATTTTCCCACCTCCTTTCGTCTTTCGCGTCTTCTCCTTAAGTATTTGTGACCACAGCTTCCGAAGCGATACGTTCTGCTTTTTCTAATCTCACATATATAATTTAGAGTTCATATTTAATCTCTAGAATTTTTTTTGTTTTCATTGATAGAATGTTGATTTCGAAAATTTTTATAATTGAATATAATGAATTATTTATTATCTTGTACGTATATAGATTAGGTAGTATAGACACTTTGATGATTTTCAAACTTATATGATCGTATCAAAGATGATATTAATAAAACTGATTTATTAATGTAGTTACTATAATTTAATTAATTTGATTTTTATATTCTTATGAAATTCATTCCTTCTACATTGTGTACTCTTCACGATCGAAAATTTATTAATACAATTTACGACACACCTAACTTTACTTTTATCGTAAATCGATTTAAATCTTTTTGAACGATCATATGGTCGTTTCAAAACCTCCGTCTTCAAATAAACGATTAATTATCGAACGATTAGACAAAGACAACTATAAGAAATATAATTATTTAAAAAAGAAAGAAATAGATATCTGTAATATGATCTTATCTTTAAATTTATTAAATAGATCGAAGATCGATTATTTCGTATCAGTGCTTGTGATATCTCGAAAAGAACGAAAAAAAGAAAAAGAAAAAAAGAGAAGGACAAACAAGTCTATGAACGAAAAAAAAAAAGTAAAAGAAAACAAAGAGAAGAATAAACAAGTCTCGAATTAGTTTCCCGTCGAGCTGAAATTTTTTGTGTCTATTGTCATCAATAAGAAGGTCAACGTACCAAGTTTATCGACTATATTTGATCGGCACAATATCTTTCCGATCAATGAATTACAATTTTAGATCTTCGATAATAAAACTTTGTTAAAAACTTTTCTTCTTTCACAAGTAACTAATTAACATTCTCGGATAGATTAATCGATCATTTTCACAAATCATTGTACGATTATCGAGGTAACACAATTTCGATCGATAAAAAATATTCGAAAGCATGATCGAGATCGAGATCGAGATCGGATAGGTCTCAACTTTAACACACGACTATGCAGAAGCTATTTTGTTCTGTGGCTCGTGCTATCGTTTTTGAATTTCGAATAGGGAAGGTAAGAATCCTATAGGAGAAAAGAGACGATTGGTGTGACCTCTCCTCTTCTCTTCTTCTCCCCTCACTTACCCATATACCTATTACTGCTGTTCTGCGTGGCTCCCTTTCCCTTACCCCACTTCGGTAAGAACCAGCTGTCAAACCGACTACTATCTACAAAAGATGCCGAACAATCGGCAGGAGCCGTTTTCTTGCCCTCTCTACGAGAACATATTGTGTGTATGTAAGTGCTCCTCCTTCTCTTCCATCTCTTCCTCCCTTCTCTTTTCACGTTCTTACCTGTCTTACATCTTTCAACCCCTCGCGCGTTGATTCCCGATGTATACGAGTTACAACTCTAACTGGCTTTGACTTCCAACTTGCGAGAAATCTAACGGATCGTTTGAATTCTTTTTTGATTTGTTAATTTTTTATTTTTTGTTTTGTTTTGTTTTGGATCTCGAAAATGTTTACAAGTTTTTATCGGATTGGCCAATCAATAGTTTTTATCTAAATAAACATATTGTTTGAATCAATTCAATCGATTCAAGAAAATCGATGTAATAGATGAATATAAAAAATGTCGAATTTTTTTTTGTATGCAATAAGAAAAGATCTTCGGTGAGAGATCTTTTAATCATTTTAAACTTGGAAAAAGAGAGCCACAAAAAATAATCGCACTGTGTCAACTTTCTATCCGAACTTAGGCTTATCGTTTATCTAAACGTATCTGTCGTGGGAAAAGAAAGATTTCGATTTAAAAAATTGATATAGTTATCTCCTAGAAAAAATTTTTTCTCTTTGTATTTACTAACGGATGATATTCAATATGTGCATGCGTTCGTAAGAAAAATATTATATTTTTCCTATCCTATCATTTTTCTTTTTCTCGATACGATTCCTCTTTTGCCCTATAAGTCGATTGTAACATCCAAGAATTCTATCTGTAGCATTTAATATATGCCTTGAGATAATTGTAATCTTTGTCCAATGAAAAGAATGGCCGTTTAATCATCGATAAATTCATCGAATGCGAGGATTGAAAAATATACGGAGTCAATAATTATTACTATTTAAAACATTAAAATAATCCTATAATTTCTTTTCTTTTTTTTTAACTAATTATAAATAAAAAAATCTTTTACGTTAAATATATATTATATAAATGATTTTCCATTCTAGCATTTGAAGTTGTATAAACATTTTCTTAAAATCTTTAAAAAATTGTTTTAGAATGATAATAATTATTGAATCGCCCTATACATATATAGCGTTTCAATAAGTACCTTTATCGATTTTACGAACTTTAAGAATAGAATAGCTTATAGAATATAATCGAGATATGTAATAGTAGTGCATACGCATTATTCGTATGCGTATTCGTTTGGTACGTTAATTCATTAGACGGCTGTAATGTATATAGAGAAATCTTAACGGTGATGACCACACGATCGTTCGTTGAAATCCAGTGGCTCTCAATAATTTTCCTTATTAAAATATGAGCTTTTATTAGATAAGATATACTCCCATAATGATAACTTTTATAATAACATCGTATGTTTCAATCATTTTTAATAATATTTAATTTTTTATGCTTTTATATTTTCCCTTCTTTTAATTTTTATTTTTTATTTTGTTTTTTTTTTTTTTTTTAATTTTTATTGCGACACTACAAATATATACATCACAAAAAAATATTTTTTTAATATTTAATTTTTGTACTATTCTTTCCTTTTTGATTTTTAATTATTATCGCGTAATTAAGAATATAGATCATGAAGAAAAAAAAAATAATTAAAAAGAAATGATTTTCAATTACACATTACACGTGTAAACTTAATTTGAATGAAGTTTTTTGTTGCAGTATTTATTATTATACGTTTGATATTCGTTTCTAACGTGACCGCGTGGATAGTTAGCGAATTAGAAAAGGATTAATTCAAAGATCCTTTACGTCGATCTAATACGGTTTGAGAACCACCGAGGCTCGTATTGAATGAACTCATTGTACGCAACCCCGTGAGCCCTCATACATACACCATTTGAATTCAACAAAGCTCTTCTTTATTCACGAAATACTCTCTAGCGTCTGGCCATGTTTCAAAGAGAAAGGCGATTTCGTTCGAGGAGGTGCAACGAAAAGAAAATAGTAAAAAGAAAAAAAATAGGAAAGAAAAGAAATAAAGAAAAAATGCAGATGGGTTCCCGTAGAAGCTACCACCACCGACGTCGTTCGAAGTCGATTATCGAAAAAGGGGAGGGATAGTTTAGTAGGGGAATTTCTATTTACGCACGTGTGTCCCCCGACATTGGGTATTACCACAATAAACAGCAAGGATTGCTTTTACGGTGAAATTCTACTCCAGGATGTGATCCTGAAAGTCGATGAAACTTCCCATAAGGAAACGAAACAAAAAATAAAACAAAACAAAAATATGAAAAAAGAAAAATTGATATAAGTAATTCTTTGTATAAAAAATTTCTAATCAAATCGATTACATTTTCTACATCGAATTAATCTTAGGATCTTCATTTAGAAAGAAACGATTTTTTTCTTTCTTTTAAGGAAAAAAAGAAATAAATGTTGAATCTTTTGCTGTTTAGAACTTTAGAAATAACTAATTATCACAGTAAACTTCTTATCTTTTCTCTTATCGTATTTCCGGCACTATTTCCTCCTATCTATCGAAGTTTCGTCTTATATAAGGAAATAAGATTATGTCAGGGGCAATGGAAACTTGTGGTTCTGCTTTTACGAATATTCGCAGTAAAAATATCATTTCAAATATGTAATTCTAATGAATTTTTATGAAGAAGATCGTGGTGTCTCATTTTATCTCTTAGATTTTTTTCGATTCGATTAATCTCGTTTATTTATTCTAACATGTATTCTGTTGCGTGTATATCGATAACAAATTATTTATTAAATCCTACTTATATATTTACTAAGGCATTTGGTTCCATTATTACACTACAATTTTTTTTAATTTCCTTAATGTTATGTAAAATCATTCAATCTCTTTCAAAACTTTAACGTTGTGTTAGACGTCTATATTACCTAATGTTGTCTTTTATTACAATATTAAATGAGAATTATAGAAATAGTCAAATGATAGCGAATGTTGTGCAATACACATTAATGTGTGTGTGTGTGTGTGTGTGTGTACGGATATAAAAACTACATATGTACAACAAATAGTATTATAGGGCAAATGACATTATACAAAATAGCTTTGTAAAGATAAAAAAAAAAAAAAAAAAATAAAATAAAATAATTGCAAAAATATAAGTAGTAAAGTACGATTAGATTCGATTTCTTTCACAGAAAAACACGGCACTTTTGTTAGATATTATGGCACTATAAAAAAAATTGACCGTCATCGATATCTACATTCGTGCGTTATAAAAGTATGAATTAGAAAAGATGAGAACATGATGTAAATATCTTCGTGATAGAAACTACTTGAATAATAATATGATATGTGTAACTTTAGTATTATTCAGAAAATTATTATCGAACGGGATTAAGAATTAGTGTCCTTAGAAGGATGAGTCGAATAGACATCTCTTGAATTTCTATTCGATTCTAAGGTGCCATAAACGTTATAAATAAACGATCATTATGAGGTGCACTGTCTGTAGATTTGTGCTTTTCGCTCGATCTCTGCTAAGTGTTTCACCATTTCCACGGTTAGAGAATCTATTTCGGCCATGAGATCGGTTAATATTCTCTCGTTGTCTTTATAAACGCTTTCCATACCGTCTAAGTCCTTAAATTTAGTAGACGTATCAGCTGTTAATTCGGAAGCTCTTTGAAGTAATTTCTTAGCTCTCTGTATGTCACCCTTGCTCTTGTTCACTCGATAATTCAAAAATTCATCAGCCTTTTTATATTCCTCTGCTAATTTTTTCGTTTTTCCATCGACGACACGTGCCTCATTGGCAACTTTGAGCGTTTCGACTTCGATTTCCTTATTCAAAATGAAAGCATTCTTGGCCGATTGCGTTTGCAATTGTTTCAATCTTGCGTCCAAAGCTTTTACGGAATCCGTGGTATCGTTGGCTTTTGTTTGAGCTTCCTTTATGAGCACGGCTATATCGGCCAAATCTTTTTCCGATTTGGCCACGTCACTTTGAGCTGTGTCTATAGCAGCCTGTGCCAATTCCTGTGCCTTTTCCGCTTCTGTTAACAATAGTACGACTTCGTTCGTTTCGTTCTGTTTCTTTAACGCTGCCTCCTTAGCATGATTAGCACGTTCCTCTAAAATATGAGCTAATTCGAGATCGTCTTTTGTGTCGGCAAGAATCTTGTCGGAATCAGTCAGAGAACCGACGATAGTTTTTATGCGATTGGCCAATTGTTTGATCTCATCAGGTCTTAACTTTATGTTCTTGCTTAATATGTCGTTAGCTAGGTCTCTCACCATCGTCGGTGTTGGCTGTTCCTCGTCCAACATACTCCAAATTCGTTTGTTAGTGTCGGATAAACTCTTCGTAATCTTGTCGGAACGATTCCGTGCTTCCAAAGCATTGTTAAATGCGTCTTGTGCATTCGATCTAGCTGCCACGGCATCTTGTTTGATTTGGATCATCTATAAAGATACAAAAATTTATTCGTCAGACACAATAAGAAAAATATAAGAAAAAAAAAAGAAGCCGATGAACATACATTACGCAATAGTTGTTCCGCTTCATCCTTTTGACTTTTAATTTTAGCAGCCTGTTGTTTGGCCACATCCAAAGCTTGATTAGCTTTGGTTATCGCACCAACGTCACAAGAGAGTCCTCCGCAGAAGCCACATCCAGCACCACCACAAACGTTGCTACAATCGGTGACATTGTCACCACACATTTTAAGATTCAATTCGGGCATACCTTCGTTCAATGTATTTAACTTATCGCTTAATTTTTGAAGAGATTCGCTATTTCTCTCTTGTGCTTCGTTAACCGACACACTGTTTTTGGCTAAGAGATTTTCCGTATGTTTGCGATATCTCTCTGCATCAGCCAACACGTTGCTTGTATCGTTTGCCATCTTTTCCGCTTGTAGAGATTGCTCGGCCATTTGTTGGGTTACATTTAGGGCACCTTGAACATTCTCCTCTTGCAATATCGTAGCATTCTCTTTTAATTCCATAGCACCCTGATGCAAACTATTCGTTCTGTTCTTTAATTTCTTTAATGCCACATCGCCAAGATTAACTCGTTGACTAACGTTTTCTAACATATTGTCGACTTCCTCAAGTTGTTTCGCTGAGTTCGAAATGTTCTTACTCAATTCCTCGGCTAAATTGGTTAACTCATCCAAATCTTGACTCTTGATAGAAGTGTTACTGATCAAATCTCTTACTTGGTTCAATGAATCGACCATATCGTCGAATTCTTGACTGTAAACCCCAGTAGTACCGACCTTCTGTATCCTGGAAGCCTCCTCTATCACAAGATTCGTTTTGTTTTTCAATTCGTCCAATGTTAAATCCCAATTGTCGAAACATTCACCACACGGGCTACATTGTGGTGCCTCGCCATGATAACCACGATCACATTGGTCGCACTTTTCACCTCCTATTCCTTTGTGACAAATACAGACACCAGTTTCTCTATTGCATTGTTGACTTGCGGAACCAATTACATTACATTCGCATGGCGTACATTCGATGTTTGGATTTCCCCAGAAATTCGTTTGACATTCGTTGCATCTTCGTCCACCAAAACCTGCTCTGCACTCGCAACTTCCATCGAAGGGATTACACCTGTTTTTAAACGTTTAAAAAGAAGAGTTACAAATGATCGAACAAATTATTTGATCATTTTTCATATACGTAAAATTTATCACGTACTTATCAGATACGCTGCCAACAGCGTCACATTCGCAAGGATCACAACCTTGACCGCTTGCGATCCTCCAGTGATTTTCTTCGCAAGAGTCACAACGTTGACCGATCACATGAGGCAAGCAAGGACACTGTCCAGTGCGATGATCGCAAGGTCCAAAGGATCTATCGGAACCCAGGAAATCACAGTTACATTCTTTACAATCTTGCTTAAGTGCATCACCGTAAAATCCAGATTTGCAAATTTGACAATTCGGTCCATCGGTATAATAGAGACATTGTAGACAACGTCCGGTATGTGGATCGCAGTTACCAGGTAAATTTAGATCGGTATTGTTATTACATTCGCAAGGTCCGCAATTTCCACCTGGTACCTCAGGATTGCCGAAATAATTCTCAGCACACTTTTCGCAACGTGGACCGCCGTATCCCTCGTAACACTCACAAATTACATCGTGAGTTACAGAATCGAGGGAACAACTATCGGCGTATGAGTGACCAGAATCTAATGTACCTACGTTTATAGAACAAAGAAATATATATAAATGAATAAAGAAAAAATTGAATTATTCATTAGTTCAAATGATTACTAGAGAATACATTTCTTTTTATCTTTGATACACGGTTTTTACCTGGACAAGGACAAGCTCTACACGGTATGTCCACTCCTATTCTTGGATCACCGTAAAAGGTTTCGATACAACGATCACAATTGTGACCAGTGGTAGAATCGCGACAATTGATGCAAGCTCCGGTTCTAGAGTCACAGTTATCTGCATGACCATGACACTGACATCGTTGACAATGTGGGAAATTCCAAAAACCTGGTTCGCACTGACCACACGTTCTTCCATACGTATTTGGCCGACATTTGCATCGTCCGGTTTCAACGTCGCAAAAGTTATCCAATGCACCAACGCCATCGCAGTCGCAAGGTATACATCCTGCTGGACTAAATCCATAAGTTCCCGGAGCACAACGATCGCATCGTCTACCGACTACGTTAACTTTGCAAGGACATGAGCCACCATAATTATGACAAAAAAGACTGTGTGATCCTGTAGGATTACACTGGCATGCTGCAATAAAATAGATATCGCTATAAGTATATAATTTGTATAGTTTTTAGGATATTCGTTTTCGTAAAGTGCATTTTACTTACGATGTGCACCCTCGAAGACATAATAACCGATACTGTTCTGATACTGTTTACACGCATCAGGTAAATTATTCTGAATGTAATTGACATCGTTAAGCACTTGATTACATAATTCATATTCCTGACGACGCAATTCACCGACATCGTTGAAGGAAGGTACGGTATCTATCCTTGGTCTTACAATAATCTTAAAGAAAACATTTTTAAAGGTAACATTGAACATATATACATATACACTGATTTATGTATGCGAAAAGTTAAACTTACAGAATCAATTAATATAGATGCCGTTGGTGTATCTATATGACTATTAAATTTACCGAATTGCATGATAACGTTATATTGTTTGTCTTTTTCTAAGCAGACAAAAGGTTGAGCAACAGAATTTCTTGAATGATATGGTAATTGCACCCATAATCGATCATATTCTGGTTTCGAATTGGCACAAAGACCATTGGGGTCAACAGGTCCGTCTCTTTCAATAATTATTTGAACATCTTCCCATGTACCTGACTGCACTGGTTCATAACGTACTATAACATCGTACCACATGGATCTACGAATACCGTCGATCGTAAAATTGAGAGTTGAATCTTGCAAGGCTTTCATGAATCCAATACCCGTCCAAGTACTATTTCTTCCATCGCGATATGGTTCTCTTATTACAACTTGACAATTCTGAGGAAAATATATTCGGTTAAGTGTAATATCAAAAAGTGAATTGTCCAATTAAATAAAACTAAATATTCGTATATAACTTACGTCAGTTGCTTTTGATAGTTCACCTTCATAAATTAAAAAGTCTAGAGAGCCGGTATAGTAGCCTTGTTCCGGTTGATTACAAGTTCTACCGATGATGTGTGGTCTGCATCGACATTGTCCGGTAACAACGTCGCAAGAATTTTCATACGATCCACCACGATCGCAATCGCAAGGTTTACATCCTTCGGGATCTTCGGAAAGTCCCCAATATCCTGGCAAGCATTGATTACAATCTCGTGCAGTAACGTAACGTTTACAAGTACATTCGCCAGTGATCATATTACAACCCTGGTTATCGATGGTACCAAGAGTGTTACAAGTACACGCTGTAAAGTAATAAGAGTTTTACTGAGATTTACTGGAAAATGTTTTTAAATATTCATTTTGTTTATAGCTGTCGATTATTTAATTATAATTTCCAAAATTTTGTACCTTGACATCCTTGAGGATTTTCTGAATCGAAGTTCCAAAAACCATTCTTGCAACGATCGCAACGACGACCCTCTACGTTCGCTTTACAGTGACAACGGCCAGACTCATCGCCGCTAAGAGGATCGGTTCTGGAATCACATATACCATCGTCCAAGGACCCACTAAGATCACAATCACAAGCTGAAAAATGATATAAATGAGATATCCTCATTCAATGATCATTTCTGAATAGAACCGAATAGAATAGACTTTCAAAAGAATATTTAAATAACTTACGTTGACAAGCTTCAATATGCGAGATATCTTTAGTAACATCATGATAATAAAATGGTTTGCACTGTTCACAATTTTGACCACGCGTGTTGTGTTGACAATCATCGCATACACCGCCAGAAACTCTACCAGATCTTTCGTACACTGTTTCGTCAAAGTGACAGGAAGATGTATGATTGTTACAGTTGCAAGGTCTACACGCGTTTGTTTGTTTACCGACCGCTGGTTTCCAAGGTAAATCGTTATAGAAATCCTCGCATTTTTCACAGTTGAGTCCTTTTGTATTGTGAGTACATTCGCATTTTCCGTGTACCATGTTTTCTTCTTGCGCCACTCCTGGTAAAGGAAGACATCTCGATGCGTGTCCATAGCACGAACAGGATCCACGAATCACCATGTCTTGGATAGCATAATAATACTTCTCTCCTGTCTCCGGACGATAATCCAACAAATCGTCTCCTAGAGTGTGTAATCTCGTCATGTTGATTCTGAGAGTGGTGATCTTTAATAAATTTTGTACTTCTATCGAGTACGGATTATCGATTTCCAAATTTCGTGGCAACACTCTGTAATGTAATATAAATATCTTTATGGATTATGTAGAAATATAGGATTGTTTGTTAAAGCAATTAAAAAACGTTAATTCACCTGAAGATTACTTCGCCACCAGTGGATGGGGCTACGCCGGAATAACGCGTTTCACATATTACATCGGTCAAACTTTGCGGCTGATGCGTAGCTATACCTGGGAAGGATTGCTCGCAATTATGGGCAAAGTATCTGTAAACCTTCCAAGTTTTTCCAAAATCGAAAGACCTTTCTATCAGCATAGCTGCGGGACGGAATGTTTGGAAACGGATGATGATATGAGTGAAATGAAATTCAGCTTCGAGATCGAATCTGATGGTTACGTATTCTATTCCATTTTCAGCTTGCCACCAATATCGCGAATTTGTCCTGTAATGTGAATGTAATATAATGAATTAAATCAAAATGTTTTACAGTTTATAATGAATTTATAATTAATTGGTTCGTTCTTAAATCTATTTGAACAAAAATTTTCATTTACCCGTCAACGATATTCTCGATATTGTGCTGTTGTTTAGGGAAAGACGCATCGCAGAAGAAGCATTTCTTTCGTTCTTTAAGATGAGAAACGATGCAATATCTCTCTGGACCCTTGAGACCACAAGTAGACGAAGCGGTCAAGCGATTTTTTCGGCCGATCAAAAGATTCCCCGTGGCAGGATAACAAGAACTTTGTTCGCAAGGATGTGGTCTTTTGGGATGTGATCCTGTGAACAAAGAAATAATATTTCCTCGTATCTTTAAAAACAGAAATAACTGAACATTTATATACGATTATTATTAATAAAAAAATGACCGAAGGAAGATATTGCATCCCACAACCAGTTAATTTGTGCAGAATAGAACCATATCTACATATTACTTCATTGAACTACCTCTTCGTTGAGGGATGGTCATCCCTAGCCAATTATGACGTCTTGTTATTATTTCCGTTGGTGAGACGTTTCCGTCGCGTATTGTTCCTATAACATTCTCTCACTTTTACCTTTTCTCTTTTCCTTTCTTTTCTTTTCTTTTCTTTTCTTTTCTTTTTTTTTTCATTCAATCTTTATCTATTATCAAACTCGTATAATAATTTATTAATTTTCATTTTTACCGTCTGTCTTATAAAATTATTCCACTTTTTATATTTTTTCATTTTTTTAGAAACATCTGTTAATTTTGAAGATTATTTGCAACTAGTTTTTGAATATTAACATTGACAAAGTCAATATATATACATATATAAAAAGGTTAACTCACCTCTGTTTGTTGGCCTTAAATCCCTTGTTTGCTGGGCTTCTGTAGAACCTAAAAAGATAAAACTCTATCAGTTTTGAATCATTCGTAGAAGGAAATATTTCAATGATTCTCGGAATGTAAAGTTATCATCATGGAGATTTTACTACCGGTAGTTGTTATCGCGAGAGGGGGAACGGGATGTTTATGATGAAGCAGCTTGTAAACTTATTCGTAATATCTATGAAAACTATGCTATTTTATATAAAAACAAATTATACTTCTTTTCTATATTTCATTAATCAGTTTTTAAAAATATCGTGGATAATAATAGATTTCATAATGCGACCATTTTTTCAATTTTGCTAGCAACAAGTTATATGTATATACTTATAAAAGATATAATTTTTATAAAAATGATTAGTTTCTTTTTTGTTACTGTAATAACAAAAAAAAAAAAGAAAAAGAATTCACAAAAAAGTTTTATCCTTTTAGAAATTTAGTAATTCTCGTTTTTCAGCCGATTAAAAGTCTAATGATAATCGATCATATATCTAGGACGCTTAAATTTGGGAACTTAAACATATTCATAGAGTTCAAAGCAATGACGAGGTCGTGAGGTCTTACTGCTATCTAATCGCTGTGGATAAAATATTCTCGTAGTAAGAAGCATGAAATAAAAAGAGTGATCATTATTTGTGATTAGTGAACTTTCGGCTGGACATATCTTCTCTTTTTTTTATAATTTCGTATATTAATCAATGAATATTATCAATTTCTTCACGATTGTTAATTCTTACAATTTTCTCGTCGTTCTTAAACACGAAATAGGAAAATAAAGAAGAAAAGAAAACAAAAGAAAGAATAGAAAATCAATAGAACTAGATTTTCCACGGAAGACGCGAATCAATTAAAATTATATCCAAGTATATTTTCTTACCTGTTGAAAGGAAAATCGCAAAAATAAAAAGTGCAGTGAAGATTCGCCAATAAAAATGTCCTGCCATTTTTAAGTATTTCCCGCTCGAGTCGAGCATCATGTTACACACGATTCGTGAGAAGACTTAACTCATGGACTCCATTTAACCCTGTAAAATAAAGAAAGAAATGCTTGTCTTTCAAACACGTTGCGAATACGTATACACACACGATGCAATACGGTGTAAACGCATAAATCAAACGAATCGTTCATTCGTAAGACGAGTTAGTGAGATACTCGATGATACTCGATGATTTATTTCAATAACACATTTCCTTTTTTTTTTTTTTTTTAGAAATCCTATTTTCATTCTAATAATACATTATCATCGACTAGAAACGAAAGACTATAAATAGAAAGAGCCACGTGCGACTCTATTTTTTCTACCGTCAGATCATTATAGATACGATCGTAAAACATGCGTCAGATGTATGTTACCTTAAGAAAAGGAAAGAGAAATAGAGAAAAAGAAAAAAGGAGTTCACCATAATGCTCTCTAATCGGTTGATCATAAAATTGCATTTAAAAGAAAAACGAAAACTTGCTATATATAATTTCGATATATCTATCTCGATTTCTTTCTTTCTAAACGTCGAAAATAGAAAGTGATCTTTTAAAAAAATGTCATCGATCGAATTTTCTTCTTCGATCGTGCTCGATCGATCGATTTCAAATGTACACTTGCGGCCATTGCGCGTGCGCATAGACACCTTTCAAAAGAAAAACACATATCGATGCACCCCGTCGTAAGTACATATCCATCGCGAATTCTTCCGCCTCTTTTGGTCCCTACCGTTTCTTCTATCACGACGTTTGCTCGATCACCCTATCCGTTTCTCTCTCTCTCTCTCTCTCTCTCTTTCTATTTCTATTTCTTTCTCTCTTTTTTCGTTTTTCTCTCCTCAGCTTTACCAACCTCCGGATCACTCCTTTCCCGTCGTCTTTCTACTGTTTCTGACGACGAGACACTGTTCGAAAGAGCGAGAAAACCTCCACCGAGATTTGTTGCGCGGTCATGTGCCTCCGCGCACACGAGTACGTCCCTTTTCTTTTTCTATCTCCTTCTATCTCTCTCTCTCTCTCTTTCTCTCTTTGTCGGTTCTCCCCACTCTAAAACTCCCACTATCTTTCTCTCTCTCTCTCTCTCTCTCCTTTTCTCTCTTTTTCTTTTTTTCTCTATCTCTCTTTTTCTCTCCCACTTCAGTCTCACAACTCCCTGCTCCGTCAGCGATGATTTTGGGACCCTTTCTCCTCTTTATCCCTCTTTTCAAAAGCCGATTTTACCGAGATCGTTGGAGATATGAGTTTTTTCAACGTATAGACGTATATATAACACCGTATCGCACTTTCTTATCCACGAAAACTCGAACTCTTCAACGTAAAATAGAAAGGAAAATTGAATAGGAGAGGACTCTCGACGACAAGGCTCCCAACAAGGCTGACGCCTCGCCAGAGACGCGTCTCGAAGCGAGAGAGCCGCTCCGTTCGTTCGGCTCAAGACACGACGACAGTGCCGTACTTTTCACCTAAACGATTCGGAACCCTGCACCATATTCTTCTCTTATTTATTATTTAATCTTAAGAAACATTCTACGTTGAGCGGATATTATATGGGAAAAGTAATGATGCGTTTTACGCATCGGCTTCATATTCATAACTGTATTGATCTAATACTCATAAATTCAAGTTTTTCATTAAATTATCTATTTAAATTTCAAGATTACGTTTAATTTTATATTTTAATAATTATATAAGTTGCGTCCGATTCTTCTGGCCGATGAGCAATGTGTTAAAAAGATCGGGAATTTCTTTCGAAACTGGAAAGTATCGGAACTGATACCTTTTTTATATTCTATCAGAAAATTTTGATAAATTTTTAGCGAAAATATTTTTAATACGATCTTAAAAAATTACATTTCACATTTGTTTTCGTAATATTATCTCTTCCTTGAAAAACTTACAATGGGGGGCGTGACGTGCCAGATGTTCAAAGATCGTTTCGAAGTGGACCCTTGTTTTTCTTAACATCAGGAATGTAGGAGTTCCCTGTAGTCAGAGAGAAATTTTCTAAGTTCTACGTTTTATCAATATTATTATTATATATAGATACGATGATTACATCATGCGAATGATTAGAAATTTTTACAGACGCGTGATTCTTATACAAATATAAATCGTAATATTTTTATATTGATCACTTCAGTAATTTCAAAATGGCGTCCATTTAATCTTACAATATTACGTATTTATTGCATAAAAACTTAAACGGCAATAGAACGTGTATATACTTTTTTATATTTAGGAAAAAGAAAATAAGATATTCAATCGTGATGAATTTGTTTCACGCTTACTGCGTGAAACGATTGAAAAGGAAGGAAGAGAAGCGCGTGGGCAGTTGTTTTATCTCTAGGATGTATCCCGGTTATGATAGCCGGATGCCAATGCCTTCTCTTCCTCTTCTCTCTTCTTTACTCTTATCAATCATTCTTTCTTCGTTCAACGTTTGCAAGCGTTCTGCTCTTTAGCGTATGCGTGCCTGCTGTTAGTATCTGTTTCTCTCTTTGACTCTTTCTCTCTCACACTTTCTTTCTCGCTGTCTCTTTCTTTACTTCGTACTCTAATACCATCTGTTTCTCTCTTTACTTTCGATCTCTCTATAGAATTTTTATGATAGACTTTGTCGACGAATCTAACGACGATAATCGAACAATCGCTATTCAAATAAACAAATACATATATATACACCATTTAAGATTTAATAAGATATACATTTCTTTCATCAACCTCGATGTACTGAAATAATATCAATAAATTTATTATTAATATATTTCTTTTTTATCAAATTATGCAGAGTATAACGTGACACTCGTTTGTTCAGAATTCAACAATTCAATTAATTTCTAATTTAAATAATATCTAATTAAAAACTGTGTTATAAAATGATTCATCAATGAATTGAATATCTTACTTTACTCAGGGTATAAAAAAAAAATTTAACTTAATAATAAATATTATATGTTTCTATTATTGTTGTCTTGTTTGTTTTTAACATCTTTTATAATAATGATGTTTCAATCGATTCTGGGAAAGGGATATCACAGAGTAGTAAATTTAAAATCATGCATTATCATGCTTTATTTTATACACACTCTCATTATACATAATTAAACACGAGGCCCGTGTTCGATCTCGTGATTTAAATGGTCGTTCCTTCGTAAATGGACGAATATTTTGACTGCGATAATTAGTTCGATTAATATCCCTACGCGAAGAACAAATCAAGTTTTGTTACTCTGTATTTATGTATATGTATATGTATGTATGTACATTAGAGATGTACAACCTCGAAATTTACGGTTGACGAAAGATTGCTATTTCTTTTTATCTATATATGCGATCGAAATAATATCTCTGAATTTTTCTTTTTAAACTTCGAAAATATTTCTTTTTTCTTTTCTCCCTTTTTCTCCTTTATTCTCTTTAATATAACGATTATTATCTTATCTTCGTATGTACAGCGGGTGTTCTAAATGAATTCAATGCTATCATAGTATATATAGACGAAAGGCATCGAAGAATGATTGTAGTACCAAAATGATATTGTGTCGATGAAAAACGTTTCATTTTTGTGTGTGACAAGCAGTTTTACAAAATTTACGAGATCCATTACGGATTGATCGATGAACAAATGTTAATTATATTATTCTGTTTGAACGTGAAAGCTTTTGATAATTACATTAAATTAAATTACATTGATTAATTACTTTTCTTTTTTTTTTTTTTTTTATTCTCATCATAATGAAATTCCCGTGGATGTCCGAAAAGCAGAGATTAGTGAGAAGTTGAATTAAACGGCCGTCTATAAGCTTCTTTGGACGATTTACTTTTTGCAATTGGGCAAACTCTTTGCACGAATAATTTGAAGGAATGGCGGCAGGTGCAATAATTTCTACGATATCGAGATCGACAAATTTTTCTAGGCATCTCTCTTTCTTTTTTTATTTTTTATTTTTTATTATTTTTTTTTTTTTTTTTTT
>NC_057691.1:4528117-4598391 GCF_014466175.1 Vespula pensylvanica | reverse complement strand
TTTTTTTTTTTTTTTTTTTAAGCGAAAACCCTTTAATAATAATTAATTACAGATTCGACTTCACCTAACTCCTCTCACTTTTTTTTTTCTTATCGCGATAGATCAACGAATCGATATCTCGATCTTCGATCGCGACGATCGTTCGTATTTGGCGTCCAAATTTTTCTTTATCGATAATTGATCTTTTTCTTTCTTTTTTTTTTTTTTTTTAGATAGCCATTTATTTAGAGAAAAAAGAGCGCGAGATATATCTACATAATACGTTTTTATCTATCGTTTATGCATCTTGTAACGATACACGAGTTTTTCGAGTTAAAAATAAGCTAGGTTTCTCTTCTTTTCTTTTTTTTGTAGTTTTCCTTTTCGTTTACGACTTGATGTCATCTTTTTAATAACAAATGTGTGTTCGTTCTTTTTGTCTTTCTCTCTTTTTCTCTTTCACACACATACACTCTTTACATACATTCAATTTTACATTTCATCTTTCTCACTCCTTCTCGTTTTAAACGCGTATCTTGCATTCCGATATTTCTCTTTTTCTCTCTCTTTCCGCAAATTATCGGATAAAAGAAGATTTTAAATATATTCAGCAAACATTATCCAATAAGTGACGTTCAATACAGCGAAAAGAAAAGGAAAGAAAACACGTGAGACCCGATCGATGTTCAAGGCCCTCATTCTTGCTTTCTGAGCCGGTGTTGGTCCTGGTGGTGGACCTGAATTCGACTTCTGCGATCGACCGGACAACAACATTGCATTTTCCTGCGTGACAACGATCACAACTTGAACCACCGCCAAGAAGACGTCTCTCCTGTGCCTCGGAGCTTTCTCGCGAAGATCGCGTGTAAATTAAAAGAAATTAAAAGAAAATAAATAAATAAGAATATATGAAAAGAAAACATATAAGTTATTTTCTATACATTTTTGATTTTCACAAACACTGAATCACAATTTTGTCAAGCACTTTTTCAAACATTATACTTACTTATTAATAAACGAAAGTGAAATATAATCTAAACAAATTCTTTAGTAAAAATTATAAATACGAAAACTTATGAAATGTATAAAGTTATTTAGCAGTAAACGTACATTATTAACCCTTTGCGGTCTTACTATACATAACGAACTCTTTAATTACAAAAATCAAGAAGAAAAAGATATGAGATACTCAAAAATTTTCTATGTTTACAACTTGAAAAATATAGGTGTAATATTTGCTTGCAAACACATACAATATTGTAATAACAACGTACCAATTACCATAAAAGATAAATCTAGTATAAAAACCATAATTGAATTAAATGTCTATGAAAAAATAAACACAAAATTATAGAAAAATTATAGAAAAGTCATTCATTAATATTATACTTGACGTTAAGAATAAAATAATTGATGTTATGAATAAAGTATTAAAAATAGTTGGTAGACCGCAAAGGATGAATAAATTGTTTCTCCGAGGCACAGAAGTCGTCGTCTTTTAATAAAACAATCTTCACCATAAGGCGTTACCTTAGTTGCAATATCGAAGATTTTATCAAGTTTAGCAGAGTCGGCAGCGCTAGAAGATGGCGGTGCCGGAGGTGGTGGTGGTTTTGCTGCCGGCGCATCGGAATCACCGAGAACGATGTTCACCAGACAATATTCCATCAATGCCATGAACACGAATATCGTGCAGACCGACATAAAGGCATCGACAGCTTTTAAATAGGAGACCGGTGGTAAAGAGGCTTGACTCTTCGCGTGTTGAGTCGATAAGGTCAGCAACGATGTCACTCCTAAGGTCACTCTGGCTGGTGCAGCTTCTGGTTTGATCCAAAATGAGACCCACTATAAAATAAATAAATATGTTCTCTTTTTTTCTTTCTATCTCTCTATCTGTAATCATATTGTCCTGTTTCATATCCTCTTTTCTTTTTCTTTAGTTAACACCTTATATGCGGAATATTTTTCAAAAGTTAACTTACTATAGTTAATTATTCTTAGCAAAGTTTCGATAAAGTAAACACCCCATATAAGCTGTCAATAGTTTCTTTTTTATTCTGTTTTTTCTTTCTTTCCATAAGATCATGACTTACCGACATGATTACGATTAAACACGTGGGAACATATGTATGAAAGAGATAATAACCGAGTCGTCGTTTCAATACGAATACCACTTCCAAGCAGGTGAAGTTACCTGAAAATAAAAGGTTCCTTTGTTTATTCCTCATATGTACGTATAATGTATATTTATTGTATGTATATATAAGTATATGCAAAATATATGATAGAATCGGGTAAGTTGGTAATATATTTAGAAAATCGATAATCTAAAGGACGGTGTCATCCTTTCAAATATAGTTTCAAAAGGGTCGAGGTTAGTTAGAGAGAAGCTATTATTGAATACGTCTACTTTTCGAATTAATGAAATTCATCAATTATGTTTGAGTTTCTCTAAGAATAGTTTAACATATTTATTTTTTAATGTAAAAGTAAAACAAGCCATTTTCTTGACGAATCTTCAAAAAATTATAAATAAGAGTTAGGAGATATGTTAAACAAAATGTGATGAATCAAACCAGTATAATTTTAGAGAAAATAAGAATTAAGTATAAAAAATATATTTTCAATTTTTGCAAACGTTCGTAAAATTTGATTATCTCGTAAGAGTAACAGTAATGATTAGAAAAAAACATATCACTCGTGATGCTCTTAGATTATTTATTCTACAATTTCACAAACGTCAATTTTCATTACTTTCATTCTCATTAATTCGTTTTTCTGTTAGAGATGGTAGTATAATATCCATTCAATTTTTATGCATGGGTTCTTCCTAATTTCTCGTATAAAAGGATGCCATTGAATGGAATCAAATTTATCCTCGATGTTTAATCGTACAAGCGTACGTACGCATGACACGATACTTTGCTTTCAAAAACCGAATCAAAGAAGTTTATTCAAATTACTTACCAGTGGAATAGACTTGCGTGCAGTCAGCCGTATAGTTCTTCACGAGCTGTAATTGGGGCAATTCTATGTTCTCATCGACAACAAGTGGTACATCGGGATCCCATTGGAAGATCATTTCATCCGTCGTGTGAGACACTGTTGACCGAGTTGTTTTGTCCTTGTCAAAACGTAAGCATTCACACTATCGGCTAAATATGGCGCGGACGATCTCTTTTTTTTTTTTGCGTATCACCTTTCTTTGAGATATTTTTTCTTTTTTTTATTCGAGTAGCGTGGATGTTTCTTTCGCGAACTATTCATGCAAGATAGAAATCTCTCTCTCTCTCTCTCTCTCTCTCTCTCTCTTTCTCTCTATCTCTTTGTCTCTATGTAATTTGTTTGAACGAATATTAGCGAACGTATTAGCGATGCGCTTACTGAAAGATGCAATTTCGTTGATAAACTTCTACAGATATCGACTATTACTCACGGCTCTCCATTTGCAGTTTACACTCCTGCGTGTCGTGCGGATAAATCAAGAAGTTCATAGCGCAAGAGAGCTTTAATGTCAATCTGTAAGTATCGTAGCAAGATCGTTGAACGTAAAGTTTTTTCTTATGTTTTATATTTTGTTTTTAACGATCAAGTTAACTATGTCAAAGATGTAAGAACTTTTGTTTTACGTACTTCACCATATATAGGATAGTTTTGTCTTTGTAGAGCCAGAGATAATGATTTGGTATCGTCATCGTCTGAAAGGTCACCGATTTGGCATTCTTGAAAAAGGAATCAGGTCGCCACATGTTCTTCAGCCAGTCGACTTCTAATAATCTTCAATTCCGTTCAAGAGGTTTTCGTTTATAGGAGCAATTTTTTCACGATTATCTATTTATCCTTACAATTTTTGAAGAATTAATTAATTAATCGTATACCTATACTCCGAAGTCATATTCTCTGGTAGTCTCAGTCTGTTGTCCTTCCACGTTTGAGCAAAAAATATGTCCGCAGCGTAGGTCTGTAAATTGTTTTATATCTTTCTCTTGTCCTCTGTAGGTATTATCGTCTTTCAATGGACATTGCCAATATTTGAAGAAGACACATTATCAATGGGATAAGAGAAAATCGTACTTACCATTGAATTTTCATCGATCGAATCGAGACCCATTACGGTGACGTGAAAATAGACGACGGTTGCTTGTCCATCTTTTTTCGGTGGTCTCATTTTATCGTAAAGTTTTGGATCCTCCGGCAGAAGATCGAAGAATTCTAAGCTTCTCCTGAAAGAAACATTTTTTTTCGTTTCGGCACTATTTCTTTTCAATTTTGATACGAGGATTACTTGATGAATGAGAAATTTTACGGGATTTGATATATATTTGAAAAAAGAAAAAATAACTAAAAAAATTTGTCAATATAAAAAGTACAAAAAAAAAAAAAGATAAAGACGTCCCTCGATAACTATCGAATTTTTAAAGTTATCTCGAAAGAAAAGAAAAAGAAAACACTGCTCAAACTTTGATCTTGGAGAACATCCGAACGCGAAGTGGTTGGTCGTTAAAGTCTCCCGTAAGCACTCCATCTTGATAATATTTAGCACATCACACCAGCTTGATCGATCGAACCGATTCTATATCAAAATAATACGAACTAGTCGTTTGTTACATTAAATTTTGTAATATTTTTCTATTTTCTCTCACTGTAACTTTTCAGAACTATGTATTTAGAAAAAAATCAGATCGATCGATGTGTCGTAGATTCACCACAGTTTCACATGCTATCGCATTTAATATTCGATCGAATTATACTCCATGCTCGGCTAAACAACGAAAGTTTTTTTTATCATCGACGATGAAATATCCTCAAAAACGTCGATCTTACTGTGCATCTGCGGTGCGGTCCAGTAGCAAAAGAAGAAGAAGAAGAAACGTGGAGAGGATTGCGGAAGTCATGCCTCTTCCGTGTGCTCCTTCCGTCGACATTCTTTCTTTATCCTTCAATGCATCCTTTCGTACGATTTTTCAAAACGTTTTTTGTAGTATCGTCGAAGGGATATTAGGGATGAAGAAAAGGAAGGAGGAGGGGAAAGAAAGAGAAAGAGGAAGTTTGAGAAATAGAAAGGGAATAGAGAGGGAAGAAGGCGAGGACAAAAACAAAGTTAGAAACAAAAGATGATAAGAGAGAGAGAGAGAGAGAGAGAGAGAGAGAGAGAGAGAGAGAGATATGTGAATTTGTGCCAGTCCGGAACCAGGTCCGGTTAGTGGCTCGTACCACTTTCCGATGGCTATTCTCTGATTCGCGAGAACGTGCAACCGACGACTGACTCCTTCGAACGACTTTGCAGAGCCTGCAAAATCTTCCATTCTCGTGATCTACCGAGATGTGGAGGTGGTAGAGAGCATTGGTGTTGGTGATGATAGTTGGTGGTGGTGGTAGTGGTAGTGGTGGTGTTGGTAGTGGTGGTGTTGGTAGTGGTGGTAGTGGTGGACCAGTTGCACCCCTTTGCATCGTTTTCACCCCTTCTTCTACGTCGCAAATAGAGGACCAGTTGAGAAAAGAGGGGGTAACTCTCGCTCGTGACGTGCACGGAAACACGTTGGAAAGGGTTGAGAGTACCACGGAGGATTGCGAGACGAAAGAAGTGGTGGTAATCCCTCGGAGTACCTGTGCCCATGGCCCATGACAACCTCGACGACGATAACTACGACAACTACGACGACGACGACGACGACGACGACGACGACGACGGAGATGACGACTATACGATTCTGTTCCAATGCGGTAGTATCCTTGCTTTATGTCGTAACCGTGCACACCCTCCTCGACAGGTCGTCCTGATAATCGTTCCAACATTTCTTCCCTTTTCTCTTTCTTACCTCGCCATCTTTCTTTTAACCCTTTTTTTTTCTCTCTTTCCTTTCTTTTTCTTTCCATTCTTCTTATCTCTTTTATTGATAGAATCCTATTTTTAATATTTTACTGCTATACAATGGTATTTTTAACCTTCTTAATTAGCGACTACTTTTTTATCGGTCGTTGTATGCGAGTATCATGTTAATTTCTATGTTTTAATTATTTCACGCAGGATCCTTCTACTTAATGATAATTTTATAAAAAAAAAAGTAATTTGCGTTTACATTTTATTTTGTCAACTTTTCTATTATTATTTATTTATACAGACACGAATGATATATTTAATGATTATATTCAAATATAAAAAAATGTATGTACGAAAAAGATGTAATTTTTTTCGTATGTTCTTTACTAAATATGAAGATACACGATCCGAAAAGTTACTGAAGCAATTATCTCTTAATCATAGTGATTACTGTTCGTTTAATGAGACCCACAGGACTCTAGATAATAATATCGTATTAAGCTCGTTGATTTAATGATTATATTTTCGTATTCTCTATAGAAAACGAGATATGTATTGAACGTTAATTCGATACATTGTAACATTACAAATTAATGATCGAGTAATTAATGAGAATAGACTTTATACTGTGTATAATTGTGTCATCTTTGGTATAAAATCGTACGATAGATATTGCACACATACACACACATATCTATAAATAATATAAAGTATATAAATAAGTTTCGTTCTATTGTGTAAATATGTATTATCTATACAAAGCGATTTCTTGGTTCTTCTTTGAACTAATGAAAACAAATCCACAATAACCCGTCGAGATTTATTAAGAAACTGAATTATTATAATCTATAGGAAATGATAAGCCAAATTTGTTAATTTCAATGATATTTAAAGGAAAAATAATATTGTGTGTTCGTTACGTTTTATTTTATCATCTGTAGTATAAACTAGATTATAAAATTATATAATTTCTTTTTTTGGAATTCCTAACAATCTACATAATTTCCTCGAGCTTTAGAACATAAAAAAAATTATTTAAAAAAAAAAAATCTAAATCTCGTTTCATATATTTTATCGTCTATAAAACTAAATAATAATTATACATGCACACTTTTTTTTAATAAATCCATAACACGCTTCACACATAGTTTCCCTGATGTTTCCTTTTCCTCATGTTTCTTTTTTCCCTTTTCTTAAATCCCTCAAGGATCAACTTAAGAAAGAAAATTCCTTTGTTTCTTGAAAATTTTTTTCGCACTGCGCCAATGCATACTCTTCCTTAGCGAGGTGAAAGTATCGTGTTCCTCAGGGGTGATATGTTTTAAATCGTTCAGCGGCTAAACAGCATCGATTAGAGCGTAGTCAGTGAATACGAAGAGATTCGGAGGAAAACGTGCTAGAACGGGAGAATGGAAGGGACGAAGAGGAGGATAGAAAAGAGGGAGAATGGGAGGGTGGGAGAAGGAAAGTAGTCTATCAGAGAGAGAAAGAAAGAGAGAGAGAGAGAGAGAGAGAGAGAGAAGTATAGTCGATGACGAACGGGGAAGAGGAAGAAGACGGTCCTCCTCTTTCTCCTCTTATCCAACCCTCTTCTCGCAAACCCTTCTTCAGGGAGGCGCTAACTACCGCGCTATTTGAAGAAAACGTCGTCGTCGTTTCTCTCTCTTTCTTTCTCTCATCGTTCGATATATCGACCCTCGAAAATTGTGCCGCGAACAGGAAGCTATGTGTCGTTCGTATCGTGGAGTGGCCACCGTTCGAGAAGCTATGCTTATATGCATATAGACAATATATAGATACATATTGTGTATATAGATTGACGACGTTGGTAACTATGGTTGCAAAGACATACATTTCTTGCGATCGTTTTCATTCGTTTATATATACTACAAGATATTTTGAATATTTCTTCGCGTTGAAATATTGATATTCGAATGAGAAAAATTATAGGAGTATATGTGTATATATGTGTATGTGTGTGTGCGTATAAATATATGTCTACTTTTTATATAATATAATTAAAGTATTAAATTGAATAATTACGATATGTTAAAAATTATGAAAAAATAAAATGAGAAAAAATATTTAAGTGGAAAGCGCTTCTGTTCGATTCAATCTTCTAAGAAATGATAATTTGGTACTCGAATATTTCGAGAGTGAGTATATGTATATCATTCGCGAGATATACTTTATCTCGCGTAAAATTTAAGGGGTTTCTTATTTTATTCGTTTAATGCACGCGAAATTTCAGCGAAAGAAAGAGAAAGAGACAAAGACAGAGACAGCAAGAGACAGACAGAGAGAGAAAGAGAGAGAGAGAGAGAGAGAGAGAGAACATCTTTCTGTTTCTAGGCAAGTAGGTACTTTATTAGTAGCACGTACTTTATTATTTCTGGAAGCGTAGCGAACGTCATCGTCACATCGATTTCGTGGTAACGAACCATCGAGAGCACCTTCTTCTTCTGGTTCTTCTTTCGAGCTCGACAATCAGGTCATTGGGCCTGCAAGACCACTGGGGGAATCGCGAAACGCCGGAAGCGTACTCGAGCTGCTCCTTCAAGAATCTGTTCCTCGTCACATTCCGTTCTGGCAACGAGCGATGGCTAACTACGTCATAGTTAAAAAAAAAGGAAAAGAAAAAGAAAAAGAAAAGAACGACGTCATGTGTTTTCACTCTATATACGTATAATATATATATATATATATATGTATATTTATATGCATGCCTATATTATATATGTACGCATATAAAAAATAGATTTTGAAAGATAAAAAATGTTTTGTTTGTTTGTTTTATTGACTTATAATTATTTATTAGCATTTATGTTTGTTTGTGAAAAAAAAAAATATATATATATATATATATATACATATATAGTGACGATTTTTTATATTTCAGAATCAATTTCTTAAGATATATACGTATAATATTATATATAAATATAGATATAGATTTGTTATATTAGATGATGTGTTCCCCTTGAAAAATTTGGCGATCCTTTTAGCAACCGTTGCCGAATCTTATTCCAATTTTCCACTCGTCTTCGATTCAACGTTTGCATGTCAAGACAATCCGAATGCTGCCAAGTTCTTTTTTATATATGTATACTCGTATGTATGATAATTCCAAATGAATGTCTGGAAAATGTATGTATGTAATTATTCGTTACATTTTCAATAGTTTAGTTTGTTTTACTTATTAGTATTATTCACTTTTCGCTCTACCATTCATTATCGTATAAAAAAAGAATAATAAAGTAACGAACTAAAAGTAACATTTATGATCAAAAATTAAAGATGCGTAACATCCTTAGATAAAACTATTTTCAATATCTCTCTCTCTCTCTCTTTTTAATAACATTATTTATAACATTGAAAGATATAAAGAATTCCATTCTTTATGATTAATAACTTTATCGATATATATTATTACATATCATATTTATTACCATTAAGAAGAAATTAGAAACGTGCGAATATGAAATTTCATCGAAATTGTGTGGCAAGTCCTTCGAACATCGTGCTGCATTAAACATCCTCTCATTCGATAAAGATTATCTTCGTTAGATTATCGCGTTATCGAATCGAAATATCCTCCTTCGTTTCCCTCGTCCACCTCTTTCCTTCGTCCTCCCAGATTCCACGTAGAACAAGATAGGAAGATTGAAAAAATCGAACTTACCTCGACTAACCAGCGCGAAGTGTACTGGGGCTCTCTTCAAGCAATCGCTTACAAGACTAGGTGGCATTTACGTCAAAGACTTGATGACGTCATTCTGAAAAGGCAGCAGCTAGGAAGCAAGTAGATAGGATCGCATCGGGAAGGATCTTTGAACTAAATAATAAATTCGATTATCCAAACGATGATGATTCGATCAAAATGGTACGATTTCTTAGCACGTTTGCCATACACGAGTTCGAGATGATCGATCGGATTATCCTCGGGTCGTCTGATGATGCGTGACACTCGGTCACATGGTAAATCATTTTCTAGACAAATAGGAGTTTTCAAAAGAATTTGGTCCTATTCATGGGATTCATTGAGAATTTACAAGGATTTACTAACGTGTGCTGTTTCATTCTCTTATTCTCTCTTTTTCTTCTTTCCTTTCTTTCTTTCTTTTTTTAAAGAATCTTTAAAATCCTCTTTTTCTTTTCCTCTCAAGAGGAGAAAAGAAGAAGAGACACGCTAGGATTCGACCTTTCGTCAAAGGATGATCGATTTCCTCCTGTTTTGTGTCATCGGCCAAATTGGATTGGCAAAATCGCCGACTGACAGAATCCAGCGAACACAAGAGAAAGAGAAAGATTGAAAGAGAAAGAGAGACAGACAGAGAGAGAGAGAGAGAGAAAGAGTGATCGTGTACACACACAGTGATACGCGCTGTCGTACTTTTTTTCGCTGACGTTTGCCTGCTCCTTCGGTACTCGTGGTTGAGGGATGCAGAGAGATGAGGAGTACCGGATGAGAGAAAGAGAGAGACAGTGAGTGAGGAAGAGAAATAGAGAGAGAGAGAGAAAGAGAGGAAAGAACTGAGGTGTTGGTACCCCTAGCAAGAACCGCACCGCTGTTCGAGTTTGTGAGGAGTCTTTCGAGGTGGATCGAGACGATGCACGATAAGCACGCTCGTCCCTCTTTCCTCTGACCTCATGGCCGTCGCTTCTCTTCTCTGCATTTTCTCACCCCTCTCTCTTTCTCTTTCTCTTTTGAACTTCTCGTTCGAATGAAGTCATATATACTTTTCTTTTCATTTCCTCCACCACATCATTTTCTTCGTCATCTCATCTATTCTTTTCAATCGATTGCCATACGATTCGAAAGATAAAAATAATCGACTCGTTTTCATGACTATGGCTAGAGAGATTTGTTTTTACATCAATGAATTTGTAAAGTAGAATAAAATATATGTTTGCTCGTATTCTTCAGAGTTAAAGATATATGTCGCAAATATGTATCATTAACATTAACATTTTCATAAAGATAAAATCGATAATTTACTTATTCGCGAGAAAAAATATAATTATTTGGTTATCAATGATAAATAAAAAGGAAGGAAATTTTGTATATACTCGTAAGAACCTTTAGTACTGGATTTTCTTTCTCTTTTTTTTCTTTTGAGTAATTGCGCACCAAATATCCACTTTTATATACTTAAAGCTATCGTAATATATGAAAGAAGAATTTTGATCCAAAAAAAAAATTGTTATACTTACCGTCGAGAATATTAGCGATCCTTTTTAATCCCATCATTAATTTGTTTTCGAATTCGTCGATGTTGCGATGTCGATCATCGTGGAATGAGAAATGTTGTGAATATATTAAATTCGTTGATTGATAGGGTATATGACATTTATTTAATTACTTCATCATTACTGTTTACGCTATTGAATGCTATACTTCGTATAGATACCTACAATTATGTTTGATAATTAATATGCGAATCTTGTAGAGAATGAATGGGAGATTTAGTCGCGAGTTTTACAGCCCATTTTCGAAGTTTACAATGATCATCATAATTTTTAATTAATTAATTAATTAATTAATTAATTACAGAGAGAATTCGCGTATCGCGCGTAACCGGTTCTAACGAGATCGATATTATTATCGATCATCGACCTTATATCGAATCTTTTCTCGACCCGCGAAATTCCAGCGCACGATTCCGATCCGATATTTTTCCGGACTCGTACGCAACGTGAACGGGAGCGAAAAACTTGACTCTTGTTTATCGATCACAATTTGCGCTAGACTTTACCGAGGACTCTATCAATATATACTATATATATATATACTATATATATATATATATATATGTATTTCGCGAACGTTCTTATATATTCGTATGAAAGAGCGGAATCGTTTCAATCCATAAACGCGTTATATGTACATCATTTGAAAAAAAATACGTGGAATAAAGAAAATCGAATATGTATGTGTATGGGATGTGTGTGTGTTTGTATGCGTGTAAAGCATCGAAGAAAACTCGTCGTTTCTTCTATTCTAATAATTCTAATATATATTTAATCGGAGTATTCGATTTTTTTCTAATTCAACGTACCTTTCATACATGTGCTCGTTTATGAATAAAAAATATCACTCGCTCTCTGTATATTGCCGAATGTACTTACGTTGGGTTAAGAAAAAAAAATCATAATAATTAAAAAATAAAATAAAATAAAATAAAATAAAATAAACAGGTATTGCACACTCTTCGATGGCACGAATTTATTGAAGAAATTTTCTAATCTCGTTTTGGACCGTTCTTTGTCGTTAATCGTTATTCGTCGATATCTACAGACCGGAATTTCGAGAATGTAATAATCTAATCAACATATTCTTTCTTTCTCTCTCTTTCTTTCGCTCTCTCTCTCTCTCTCTCATACACACACACACGCGCGCATACACGTTTTAGACGTTTACTTATCGAAGGTCTCGTTTGTTTCTTTTTTTTCTTTTTTATGTATCTTTGCAACCGTACAAATATCTTTCATCTAAAATGATTACTATGAATGAAACAATAAAGATGTTTGAATCTATTACGCGGAACTAGTTAAAAAACATTATGTACCGAGACTTGTACATAAAGTATAAAAACCGCAAGTAAACTACGAGAGGGAGGATGGTCATATTTGTGTTTCCATTTCTTTTTTTCTTCTTATTATTTCTCTTTTTTTTCTAATTTTTACGCATCGTAATCTCGGCTCCATTAGAATAAACTCTAAACGTATTTTGTCTACATCGATGCGTTAGGTTGACACTTTTACAAAAAGAAAAAGTTCAACAACAGATACTTATATACACTTTTCCAAGTATATTAAACCTCGAACGCAATTACGTTTAATCATCCGATGGAACGCGATTAACGACGTTTATTCTTCCAAAGAATCGAAAGAATCGAGATTACGAATATTTTAATGTACATATATATCCGTGTGCGTGTTTTGTGTGTTTTTATATATACAAAATGTGTTTACAATGAAATGTCAGAATCTTGTTACGAAAAACAATAAAGGATGCGGGCATTTCATGGTAGACAATCTATATATTTGTCATATAATATATACATATATATAATATATATATATATATACACACCTACACACACCCGTTTATGTATGTAATTATACATGTATATACGTATACGTGTATATTATATCTATTTGAATCTCTATGTAGCTTACTAAGATCTCCTCGAAAAATCATAAAAAAGTACAAAATTTATATTAAGGACGAGTCTCCTCGCACAATTATTTATTTCTTTTTGTTTTTGTGCGCATAAAATGTTTTTGGATCGCGCGAGAAGGAGAAGGATTTCGAAAGGGTTTCGAAATGTTATCTATATATGATTACGTTTACATATATTTCACGCATATCTTTCTCATTCTTGAAAAGACAATCTCGTAGGAAGATGGAACACGTATTGTACGTTGACGATTAATACTCTTCTCAAAATATATACATATATGTACAGGGTAAATCGAGAATTATCGTTCGTCAAAAAATAAATTTTTATTCGCTGATATGATGAAAATAAATCAAACAAACGAACAAACGATGCTTCGTTAGAAACATCGATCTTATTAGAAATATTATTATTTATTATTCTTTCCGAACAAGTCGAACGATTTCGTCTTAAATTTCAGCGAAGAAAAAACTATTTCATTTTGCAACCATTATTTTTCTCACATTACACGATACAGGGTGTAACATATAAATGAGAACATCAAAAAAATTTACGTTCGTAACAATCATACGCGTATAAAGTAATTCCATTCAGGAATATTCCAATTCAAATGCATCACCCTGTATAAGTATACAGGGTGAATCGTAAGATTAGATTATCAGAATAAAATAAAAGAACATGGAGAAAATAAAATATATATTTATATAATCGAATGATCGAATTCACTTGAAGAATCACTTCTACAGAAATATCTTTTTGTTCGTTGCTTTCTTTTCGACAAATTGTCCAAAAAAAATCGTCTTCAATAAAAATATCCTAAGTAATCGAATTTTTAATTAATCACGTTAAACGATTCACCCTGTATACGTACAAATCTAAAATACGAAATACACGTAACGTTATTTCTTGCTCATGCCAATTACGACGACGACGATATAAAGGAAGAAATATTGTGAATATATATATATATATATATTTAAATATATATATGAACAAAAATAATAATAATAATAATATTAATAATAATAATATTAATAATAATAATTTGGATTACGATCGTATGTGAGCTCGTAGAGACGAGCGGAGGAATCTTTCTTAATTAATCGACGATGAAAGAGAGAGACTCGTCCCTCCCTCTATAATGAGAGATTCCCGTTCGAAATTCTCCCTCTCGTCTCGAAAAAAAAAGAAAAAAAAACAAACAAAAATTAATTCATTCTTGTATGCCAGACTTTTAAATTCTTCCTCTCTCTCTCTCTCTCACACTCTTTCTCTCTTATACTACCCGATATATATCTACACCACGATACGATTCAACGAGAAATATCTTTCGCTTTCATTTATATATACGCATGCACGAGCACGCATATATGTATATGTGTATGTATACATATATACATATATATATATACATACACACATATATATACATACATATACACGTGTGTAAGTGCTGTGTGCCATCGAAGAAGGCTTAAAACGCGCGAAACTTTCGATTTTTTCTTATTTATTTATTTATTTTCTTATTTATTTATTTATTTTTTAACGGAATTTGAGAGAGAGAGAGAGAGAGAGAGAGAGAGAGAAAGAGAGAGAGAGAGAGACGAAACAGCTAGAACAGAAAGAAACTTTTGATTGACCAACTTTTTGTTATGTCTTTTTTTTCTCTTAGCTGGATAATTCTCTACAAGAATACGATCACATATACACACCTTTTAGATAAGCCTTTTTGAATATCTTTTCTTCTTTATTACAACTATCTTCATAAATTTATATGTAAAAGATATTTTTATCTTTCCTTCTAATAAAATAACTATGACATAGAAACAAAAAAGAAAGAAAAAAGATAATCGTTATTTAAATATCGATATTATCTCTAAAAGATTTATATAAATATTATCGATTTTTTATGGTATTTGCAAAGGATACAATTTAAACAACAATAGCATTTAAATATTATTATATAAATATACTACAATATTAATATTTAAATACTATTACTATTTAAATACTAATATACTCTATTAATATAACATTATTAATAATAGTACACTGACATTTAAATAACAATAATCGATTATATTAATTAATCAATTAGATACGATAACAAAACGAAACTGTGATTTTTAAACGTGTAGAAATGATCCAGCTGAATTGAAAATAAACTCTCTCTCTCTCTCTCTCTCTCTCTCTCTCTCTCTCTCTCTCTCTCTTCGATTTAACGCAAATCGTCGTAAAAATTTAAAAACAAAGGCGTTAATGGATTAAGAATTTTCTTATCTCCAAAACACATCGTCGTACGAAACGTGTTCGTTTCTCCAATTTTTCTTTTCTGTACTTTTCTGTTTTTGTTTGTTTTTTTTTTTCTGAATCCGTCATCGACGAAGACGAAGAAGAGGTAGACGAGTAATTGGTTGATGCAGCTTCCCAGTTGGTAGGACAATCATCATCCCTTAGCAGAGCCGTGCCAGCGGTGCTCAATCTTCTTCTTCTCGATACATCGTCTCATATGTTTCTCCTGTTTCTCTCTCTCTCTCTCTCTCTCTCTCTCTCTCTCTCTCCCTCTCTCTCTTTTTTTCTTAATGTCACTATCTCCGTTTTTTGACGATCGAAATGCATCCGGTCACTCCTGAGAGAATCGTCCGGACACACCCGTCTATTTTTTTTTTCCTATCCTTCTAAGGACAACCGAAAGAAAGACGTTCGGCTTTTTGATCCTTAAATCGACCCAATCACACTTTTCTTTGCTTTTAACAATCGGAACGACGATGAAATCTTTTTGCTAAGCTAGCGTTTATCTAATCACGCTATAAGAAACACACACACGCGATCCATAATTTATCGCTCTTTCTCTCTCTCTCTCTCTTTCACTCGCTCTCTCTCTCTCTCTCTCTCTCGCCCGCGCGCTCGATCGAACGATTAAATTATTGCCGTTCGTCGAAATCTATGCGTACAATATTTTCACACTTTCGGCTATTTATTTTGGTCTGACGTTTATCACTCGCATTTCTAAATTTCACCGATCGTGTTTTTCCTTTTTATATATGTATATGTATAGTTATAATTTATTAAATAAAATATCGAAGGGTCGTGAGAGACGAAGGAAGAAGATAAGGGCGAAGGGTACAAGGGCTGGGGGATATATTCGATGAGAGATGCATCTCGAGCTGTCACAATCTTATTGCACTGCGTGTTTGAGACACTTTTTTTTTAAATAAGAGTTTCGTGTGATCGAATTGCATGTGTAATGAATATATATATATATATATGTATGTATGTATATATGTATCGATGTGTATATGCACATACCTACGTAAGTATGAATCGTAAACTAACGCGTTACGATAAGTATCATTCGGTTAATGTTCCTCGCAAGCAAGAAAAACAACCGATTAAATCGTTCATTAACTCTTAAGTTCCTTTTTTCTTTCCTTTTTTTATTTTCGTTCAAATACACTCTTCTCTCATCTTGGAAGGAAAATTTACGGGAAATGCGTAATAGACACGACAAACACGAAAAACGCGTACGAAAGGAAGAAGTTATATATAACCGTTCGTGAAATTCGACTAGGTGAACGTGGATGAAAAAATAAAAACGATTTCTCGAAGTAGAAAAAAAACACAAAGAAGCAAAATATCGAATACAAAAAAATTCGAATTAAAAAAAGAAAAAAAAAGAAAAAAAAAGAGAGAAAAAAAAGAGAAAAAAGGATAACAGATAATACAAACGATCTTAGTCTCTTTTCGTCGCCGCCGCCGTTCGCCCGGTAAAGTCGCAATCGCGAGTGATCATAATTAATAGTGATAACTGTGATCGATTAACAATTCGAGTCGCTCGGAGAGACAGACATAACCCGTACCCTAATTATACCATAAAATGTGTGAGACACGAGAGAATTGCACGAGAAAAAACAATGATCATTCAATGAAACTTCATTTTTTTTCCTATTCCTTAACCCTAAGGATTCTGCTCTTTTTATCCTTCGCCCGATATATATATATATATATATGTATGTGTGTATATGTGTATATATATATATATATATATTAAAAATGGACGACGTTAATCGCGTCGACGATGTCTCTTCTTCTCATGTTGTGCATATCTTTCTCGTCGGGGAGTTTGGGCGTCGAGCCTTTTTATCGATCGGCTCGAAACCGCGCGCGCAAGAAAGAGGAAGGAGGAAAATTCTGAAATTTTTCTTTTTTTCCTTTCGCCGCTCTCATCATCTCTTTCGTTACCTTTCTATACGCCATTTTTTGTTTTTAGCCTTTTTTCGTGTTGTCGTCTTCCTATATGTATTCTTTTTTTTTTATGTATGTGTATGTATACATGTATGTTATGTGTTTTCACGTGTATATACGCGTATATACGTGTATTTTATTGGTTTTTATTGTATTTTCTTCTTCTTCTTCTTCTTCTTCTTCTTTTATTTTTTTTTCATTTTTTTATATTTTTTATTTTTTTATTTTTAATCACTTTTCATTACTTTTTTCCCCATGGTAGGACAAGAGTGCACATTGGTGGGAGGAGCAATTGGGTGTGAGGAAGAGAGGATATTGATTTTTTCCTTTTTCTTTTGCTGCTTTTTTTCGTTTTTCCTTTGTACGTGTCCGTGTGTGTGTGTGTGTGTGTGTGTGTGTGTATGTATGTTCGTGTATGCGTGTGTCTTTTTTTTTCTTTCGTTTGGTTTCTTTCGCGCATTAAACTCGATTTTTTAGTTTGGTCTCAGGGGCTTTCCAACGACTCGTGAAAAGTTATTGTATGAAATAATCGGGATGGTCCGAGTCCTTTTCAAACCTCTTCGCTTCCTCCTGCATGCTCTCCTTGATCTTGAGGATGGCCGCCGACTCGGTCTGATCCTGCGAACCAACCAACACCAGGCCAGTTACACGTAAAAGGTCAGGCAAGCCCACCGTCCGGGGGGGGATACCTTGCCCATTCTGCACAGCGTTTCGTCAACGAAATTAAAGAATTCTTCCTACACGTCGCTGTTGTATTCGATCGAACGAGAAAAACATTTGAAATGGACCAGAAATGTTTCGAATTTAATTAAAAAAGAAAAATAAAAGGAGTTCCTTGCGAAAAAAAGTAACACACGAATTTGAAACTACGATGTAAGATGTGTGTAAGGATAGTAACGTGGGCGAACAAAGAAAAAGATGACGAAAAAAGAAATATTTCTTGATTTCATCATCCCAATTACTTTTTAAACCACGTAATTATTGTTACACACATTTTTGCATAATTTCAAATCCGATAAAAAAGTAATTAGATGTTCCATTTCTCGCAATTCACATAAAATATCGCATATTAGTATCTTTTAATTAGCACATATATACATATTTTCTTTTTTTAATGGGCGTATCGACGCAAACGAATTTTTAATGCGACGATCCCTTTCGAACTTTTCAAATTAACAACGTAAAACATCGATCGACGTTAGTTAGAATTCTCAAAATTTCGTTTCTCCACCTCCCCCATCATTAAAACTCATGGGAGCGAATACGCTGGCCGGCAAATACGCGTAAAAAGCGCAGCGTGATGGCGGTGCGTCGTGACGGGGCTAGGCTCGTGAAAGAAAGACAAGTACGATCGATATTTACGCGCGGAGAGGATTGAAAAAGAGAAAAAAAGATAATAATTAACAAAATAAAAAAAATTAAAAAAAAATAAATAAAAATAAAAAAGAATAAAAAGAATAATTCAAAATAATAATGATAGTAATAACGATAATAATAATAATAATAATAAATAAATTATTATTATTATTATTATTATTAAAAAAGTATTTGGCGGGTTAAGAGCCATCCGTGAAGTTGATCATAATTATCATCGGAAGAACCGTGCGATCGAAGTATCATATGGTTCGATTTCAAAGTTTCAGGGTGCTCTGACCCACAACACATGGACGTTGATTATTTATGTTTTATATATATATATATATGTATGTATGTATGTATGTATGTATGTATGTATGCATATACACATATATACAGTATCTACTTTAGAGAGAATGAAAAAAAGCCCGTCTCTCGAGCAAATACAAAACGTTAATTTTTCGTTTCTATGGCAATCAGGTGTTCTCAAATCATTTGTTCTACTTTTCTAATTGTTGAATTTGTTTTTTGTTTTTGAAAAATTTTTGTATCTTTCCTCGCCTGCCCCCCACGCACGCACACCTCACCGATTAAACATTAAACAACGCTAAATACAGGCAAGAAAAAAAAAGAACATGATAGTCAAACTCGATAGTCTCGTCCTTGCACTTTTTCCCTCTTGGAATGCTTTTTATGTATATATATATAAATATATCTTTTTTTGCCCTTTTTTCTATTATTACTTTTTCTTTTTTCTTTTCGTTTTTTTTTTTTGAGTCCTTTAAATAATATATATGCACGCGTTACATGTACGCGTTATCAAATTAAGTTTCGATACGATCTCGCAATCCACCAATCGCTTTGCGCTCACGCATCCATGTGCTACAGGCCAGTACAGGCTAGTACTATATATACAGCTATCAGATCGCTATGATTGTTTATTTAATCGTAATATAAAAATTGAATGTTATCGTCGTACGAATGCACGTTGATTTCATATCTCTCTCAATAATGTCGGATCCTCGACCGTCGTCGCTCATTTATATCGCAGCTCAGACGCAACCCAGACGCACGACGTGTTCCATCTCCCTTCGATTTCCTCGAATTTCATTTTGTGTAAAAACAGTATTTTCGAATCAGTTGACTGTAGATATCTTCGAAGTTTAGAAAAATTCTTTATACGTAACCTATTATTTAATCATTAATACACTAAAACTACCGATCTATTTTCACCAAAAACACGTCATTGTGCGATAGATACTTGAAAAGGTAAAGAAATTATTTGCGATTACTTTTAGTTAATTTCATTTTACAATAAAAAAAAAAAAAAAACAGATTTCAGTCAAAAAATTTTTCTAATAATTATCTTACTAAAGGGTTTGAAAATCTTGCCAGCTTTTCAATGATAATCGATAGAAAAAGACAAAGAAAAAAAGGAGCGAAAAATAAAAAAAATAAAAAATAAAAAAAAAATCGTCGTGCGACTAACGTCTGCGATTTGGCGTATGACGATCGCGTCAGGATCGACGAGCTCGCGTTAAGAAAAAAAAAAAAAAGAAAGAAAATAATGGAAAAAGAAATTAAAAAAAAAATAATACACCCCAAGAAATAGGAGGGAACGCGAAAACGGATAGTTATATATAAATACTTTGGTAGCCAGCACCCTGCGGGTTTCAGCGAAAATAAAAAAGAAAAACGCAGTAGACTCAGTGTAACAGGATTACATTTATTGTCTCGATGTTCCCTGGCTTAGGCATATATTTTAATTATGTTTATGTTCGTGACCATACGATAAGGACATAAAGATCATTCAGTAAAACTTACAACGTGCGAGCTTGTCAAAGTTAATTAAATGGAAACAAAAAAGTAAAAAAAAAAAGTAGATAAAAACGAAACTTGACATTCACAGGTGTAAATGCCAAAGAAGTGCGCTTGCTCTTTGATTTAACTTCGCTGTGAAAGATCCCTCTTTATAAGAGCGCATAACACGGGAGAGAGAGAGAGAGAGAAAGAAAGAGAGAGAGAGAGAGAGAGAGAGAAAGAGAAAGAGAGAGAAAGTGAGAAAGAGAGAGAGAGAGAGAGAGATCGATTGGTTGCGAAGGAAACAAATGATTCGAGACGAAAATTAAAAAAAAAAAAGTAAAAAAGAATAAATAAATAGTAATAATATAATAATTATATTAATAGTTATAATATAATAATAATAGATGAACGAAAGATTCTCCGCTTTAATAAATTTTCTTATCATATTGAAAGTTTCTTGAATTTTATTTTATTTTGTTTTATAATTTTTTTTTATTTTGACGATGCAACACATAATTTTCCCTTCTTTTTTATTTTACACACGGAAGTTTACGTTCGTAAAATAAGAAAAAAAGATGGTGTGCTATGCTTGGAACATATGTAACGATCGACAGGCAGAAAGAAGCGCAAGATATATATATATATGTGTGTGTATATATTTATCTCGTTAAATCTCTCGTTTAGCGTCGAACGAACGTTCACTCTTTTCTTAGGATTAACTTTTAAAATCGAAAAAGATGGCCGTCAAAATTTTTATTCTTGCGTTAATCATCTTGTTATTTCTATAAAACGCGTACAACTGTTTTATGGCGTTTCGCGTAATTAGAGACGCGAAAATGATTGCTACTAATATAAACGCTAAACGAAGAATCTGCGTTTCTTTTCTTTTGCTCTCTCTCTCTCTCTCTCTCTCTCTCTCTCTCTCTCTCTCTTTCTCCCCTTTTTCTATTTTTGTTTGTTTTTTGCGAAACATATCTCGACATATCTCTTTATCTCTTCAGGCATAATTGTCTCTTCCAAGTATGTATCTTGCAGCTGGTCCAAGAGCACGCATTATAATGAATGACGCAAATATAATAATACATTCTTTCATTCTATCTCTATCTCTATTTCTCTCTCTCTCTCTCTCTCTCTCTCTCTCTCTCTCTCTCTCTCTCTCTCTCTCTCTCTATGTTTATCATATTACATGATCAAATGACCCTTGCATCGGTAACGAAAGTAATTTTTCCTTTTTGTCGACGAATAAAAGAGATAAAAATGAAAGTTAAAAAAAAAATAAAAAGCAATTAACAAAAACGTTAATCAAATAGCAGCACAGCATAGTCCGGTACTGACCTATAACCACTTGCGGACGGATGGATTCCGGGAATCTCAATCGAGAACTACTATATTTATTATACCCTTCCGGTTTATTCCAAAAAAATTCTTCTTTCTTTATACGCACTCATTCGCTTTCAGTCCAGTACTCACACTGCCTAGATCTCTTATATCCATACAAAAATAGTAATGTTTTTATTATATAACACTCTTCTTCTTTTTCTTCTTTCTTTCTTTCTTTCTTTCTTTCTTTCTTTCTTTTTTTTCTTCATTGCGTCTTGCAAAATACGTAAATAAGTATTTCTCGCGATAATAATAAAAGCAGCCATTCGCTTCGCAATATTCTCGTGTCTACGGAACGCGAGTCCTCAATCATTTCGAATTTCCCGCGCGTTTTACGAACGAACGAGTAGTAAAAAAGAGAATAACGCGTACAAATACGCGCGAAGAGACATTCAGATATGAATGAGTCAAACGAACGTTGCGAATGAATCAAAGAAATAAAAAAAAAGAGAGAGAGAGAAAGAAAAAAGAAAAACAAATCGTTCATTTGGCTATTTTCACAAACTTTTTACTCGCGATGTATAACAAATTTAATATATTTGTTAAATGGTAACCATTATGACTGTTAGTTCCAATAATTAGATTATCGAACATCGCACTCGAGTCTATAACAACGTATTTCCGTGTCGACTTTCGGCAAATTCGAAAGAGAAAATTTTCGTTGTTATTCGAGATAAGGCACGATGAAAGGAGGTTTCCCGTTTATTTTATTTTATTTATTTATTTTTGTTGCTTTTTATTCTTTTCTTTTTCTCTTGTCAAAGAGAGACTCCTACCATTTTCGCGTACGTAGAAACGAAATATTGTGATGCTAATGGCTATCGAAATCGTGATGTGCTCCTTTCATATCAAGAAACGACAAGACATCTTTGTTACGAGGAGCAAACAGTGGAGGGACACGATCAGAATTCGGCGAAATCGATCGTCCCGTTGCAAAGCCAATTGACAGACGTCACGAACATTCAAAAATTACGATGGCTCTTTTTTTTATAATTATTATTATTATTGTTTTTTTTTTCTAACGTCGGATCGAAAAAAAAAAGAAAAAAAAAGAACGACGCGAATTTCATATTTTCGAAAATGATATATTCCGACAATTATTTTTTGAACTATCGTATTAATTCTTAATAACAGTGTGAAATATGTCAAATAGCTTCGAGAGCAATAAAAAGTATCCGACATCTTGGATTTGTTATTATTTTTTACTACACTCCAAAAAACGAATCTTTTCGTTTTGTTATCAGCATAGATTATTTGAGAATGAGCCCGCAACAGGACGAAAAATCGAGCGCCTTATATATCGCTGGCCATAAACCAGTCGTTACGATGATTAAAAAGAGGACGTTAAAAACGAAGAATAAAAATCGATTAGTAATTATTATGCGATCGATAATCACAGTAGCGGACAGTTATGAAATACATATATATGCGTATGCACATAATACAGGCGTGCAAATACGCACGCATATATACGTATATATCTATATATATATTTTTTTTCTTTTTTTTCTTTCGAGTAACAGCCTTTTTGTGTGTGTACGTGTGATATATGATTTCTTTTTCTTTTTTATCCTTTTACTTTCAGGCACCATTTGCTTACGAACTAGTTTTCTCAAATAAATATAAATAATAATATAATATAATATATAATAATAATAATTATTATAATTATAATAATAATAATAGTAATAATAATAATAATGATGATAATAATAATAATAATAGTAATAGTAATAATAATAGTCATATAATAATAATAATAATAATAATAATAATAATAATAATAATAATAATAATATGCTACCATGATGACGTCGATTAATTGAAGAACGTCGCGCTCCTTTCTTATAAAATGTAGAAATAATGACAAGTAGAAAAAGAAAAAGAAAAGAAAGAAAAAAAATAAAATAAAAAAAAAGAAATAAAAATAAAAATTAAGGAAACAATACACCTAGTCTGCAACCTTGTGAGTATTTAGCAAAGCATATACATAGTGTGTTCCTGCTGTGTAACGACGCGTGCCCGTAATTGCCCGTATCGTATAAATGTAGTGTAAGTGCGCGTGTATAACTTGTTTGTGTGAATATGTACGTATGTACGTACATATGTATGTATGTATGTATATATGTGTCTGTGTGTATGCGCGCGCGTGATGTATACACGTACACATCTGTATTTTTTCGCACGAGCGCGAGTACGAAAGTGGTGGAGTTCCGTTCATCTTTTCGTTGTGCAGTTTCATATTAATCGATAATTATTATCTTTTATTATCTCGTAATAAGTTGTGTAACGAACGCCTTATGTGCTAATTTAGTCAACTTTATTTTCTTTCTCGTTTTTTTTTCTTTTTTTTTTTTTTTGTATGTTTTCCCTTTAGAAGCGCGTTATATATGTATATGTACGTATATATATGTGTGTATATGTATACTTATATACACCATATAATTCGTTTCGTTCTCTCTCTCTCTTTCTCTCTCTCTCTCTCTCTTTTTAATTTTTTTTTAATCTTGTTTTTTTATGTCGTTGTCGTCGTCGTTGTTGTTCTTGTTGTTGTCGTTTTATATGTATTCTATTTCTACCACGAGAATGAGATATTCGTATATTCGAGAGCCATTTTGACGAAACTTTTTTGTTTTTGTTCTTTTTTTTTTGTTTTTTTTTCTTGTTTTTATCTTTTTTTTTTACACAACAGGCGTGTACGCTAATTATTCGCACGCGTGCAACGAAGCAACTCGTTCTCAGCGAGTTTGCGTATCATCCTCTTTTCCGCAATACGTGATTAATCGGGAGTGTTCTACGGCATCTACGCACTCGGGGCTGGATCCAAGGCGACTTGACTTTTTAAAAAAACTGTCGAGAAATACAGAACGTGCACGGACGTGATTACTATTTTTGTACTCCTTCATTTCGAATCCTACTAAAGAGAGATCGAAGTAGGAACGTATATAAAAGAAGGAACAAGAAAAAATAAATAAATGAACAACAACTAATAAAACAATAATGACGATAATAATAATAATATTAATCATAATAATAATAATATTAATAATAATAATAATAATAATAATAATAATAATAATGATGATGATAATAATAATAATAATAATAGTAATAATAATATAAGACTATATCGCCTCTACTAAGAAAATCGCGCGTTTATAAGTCCGATCATTATGTACTTTTAAAATTTTTTATCGCCCAAATCGTTACTAAAGATATATTGCGCTATATGTATATATATATATATATTTTTTTTCTTTTATGTATGTATATTGAAAAAAAAAGAAAAATCAATAAATCAAAAAGGAAAAAAAAGAAAAAAGAAGCGCAAGCATAAAAACGTCGAGACGTACTCCTTGTATATTGCCTTGGCTCAATTATTCGAGAAGCTGACAGTAATGGCCCGTTCTTGAAATTTGTATCGTTACCCCGCTTTCTTTTTACGGGCGAAATGTAGCAGAGCAATGCAAAAGCAAGAACTTAGACGATTTTAAAAATAACTTGGAAGTGTTACTCCAATTAATTATAAAATTGGTACGCGAGCGCTCGCTTAAGAATAATAATTGATTAATCAAAATAATTAATTTCTCTCTTGTTCTCTCTTCCTTGCTTTCGCATTTTTATTTATGTTACAATTTGAATTATATAACATCTCGTCACCGTTATGCCCACTATATGTGTGTGTATATATATATATATATAAAATATAAATATATAAATATATGTATATATATATACATATTACATATATATATATATACTCCAATGTAATAGTTATTATCTTTACTGTTAGTATGATAAAAGTTAGCTGCGCTATGTATCTGTGCAATTAAATCTGTTATAAATAAATAGTAAGTAAAAAAAAAAAAAAAAACAAAACAAAAAAAGGAAACGAGTATATAAATAAATTCAAATGTGTCAATCATCCAAAAGTCCGAGAGTCCCCAAAAGAAAAAAGAAAAAAAAAGAAAAAAGGGAAAAAAAGACAAAAAAAAAACAAAACCATTCTCTACGTGCTTAAATAAAATACTTCTCGACATTTTTAGATATAAGGTACTCCATAGACGATAAAGCATTAATTAGGGTTGCGGAGCAAACCCGAGGAATAATAAAGCCCGCCGAATACAATAAATGCCCGAACTATCTCAATAAAAAATAATATGCATACTTGTCAAACCGCTAAAAGCATTTGTCGGATTGTTAATTTGACGGATAATTAGATAAGGAGAGAAATTTTAATATGGGCTTGAATGTAACGCAATGAAAACCAATGTAGTATAGAAAAGAAAGTTGCTAGAAAACAAGGCGCCGATACTCAGAGCATCAATATCAATAATTATTTTTTCAAAACTGGAAAAGTGAAAGCGACGATTTCATTTTCTTTTTTTTTTTGTTTTTGGTCATACTCTAAGTGCGTGTCAATATTCGCAAAATATTCTGTCATTGGACGATACTTATATATCGCCGATTATATACAAGTCCATATTAACACGTCGCGAATAATCGCGTTAAAAGAATTTATCAAAGAATCTGCTAATACTCACATTCTCTCCAGGTCCTCCAAAACCACCCAGATTATAGTCACCCATTCCACTTCCGCTGTCTTCTCGTGGTGTTCCTGGTCCACCATTAGCTGGACTATTCTTCATTCCGTCAAGACCATCGCCATTTAAAACCGGTCCCATTGTGTTAGGACCCATAGGTCCCATCGGACCACCTTCTGGACCACCGGTCATTGGAAAATCCTAGGACAATGTGATAACGCTGTTAATCGTAGTATTTTTGGAGAGAGAACAAATGAAAATGTGTCTTGTTGCATAATTTTATAATTTAAAATGAAATAAAAATGGTCTTCGATATAAGTACATACATACATACATACATATATATATATATATATATATATATATATATATATTCGAGAGAAAAGAAAAAGAAAAAAAAACAGGAATGACGTCGAGAATTAGCAATCGCGATAGACAGTGGTCGTATCCAAATTGATGAAAGAATCATTCTTGGTATATCGACAATGTTCTTTCATTTCAATGAATGCTTTTAGCACATTTCTTTTTTCTCTTTTGACGTGAGAAAATTTCCTTCAAAGAACTTAAACACGACCATGCCCATACTCGTATGCTTACTCCAGGCATGTTTCCACCAGGTACAGGTTTCATCATGGTATACATATTTTCTCCGCCGCTATTACTGCTGTCCTGAGGACTGGGCATAATTGGCGTGCCTGGGCCCGGAGGACCAGTCGAACCTGGTGGACCTCCGTAGTTACCCGGCGATGATGACGAGTAATTCATCGGCTGTACATAATGAATCGCATTAAGCGCATCCAGATTTTCATTTGTGCATAGCGACAAACTGTGGCAAATCGCGATACCACGGAAAAAAGCATTACAATTGCACGAATAGTAATTTGTAATTAATATAACTGTACCGTTGATGTGTTCGGTTGCCACTGTTGTCTTCCAGCTGGTCCTGCCATACTCATAGGGGGCATACCAGGACCTCCTGGACCACCAGGACCTAAACTACTGTTAGGAGGTGGCCCTCGCATTCCAGGACCATAACTTCCAGGTCCCATTGGACCCATACCTGGACCTCGTGGAGGATTCATTCGTGGATTCATAGGATTCATTCCTGGTGGACCTATAGAAAAAAGAAAAAGTATGTGCAGTCTTTAATTATGTTATTTTATATATTTTTATATGGTTCTAGTTTTATGTTAATACTAATGCTGTTCACGATTTTTATAGACTGCCGGCAAATCATGTACAGACAGTACGTGTTAAATTTAAGCTTGTTAAGTTATTAGATTTAATTAATGGATCTTTTCGAATAACATTAGATACAAATTTTGTGACCTCTTTTCAAGAATATAACGTTCTAATTTAATAATTTTTAATTGAAAACGATCTTAATCGAACTGCATCCATTGTAACAGTTTAACTGTCGCAATCTGCATATGAGTCATATACTATAATTAAGCGTAATATATAGCTATAAAGTTTAGCCTTCTAACATCAAATAAAATTCATGCTTTGCCGGAGTCTATAATAAAGCAATTGGATGACATGCTAATACAATGATTATGTCCACGCATACTATCACAAAAAGCTCATGCTAAGAATAAAAATAGCACTGACATTCTAAATTCGTACTATACTAAAGTATTGAAAATTGAAAAATAGAATATATATATATGTGTATGTGTGTGTGTGTGTATATATATGTATATATATGAATATATATATATATTCCACAGTTAATATGATGTTTTCAATCCATTTTCGAAATTTTGTTTGTTAAATCCTCGTAATCATACGAATATTAATATACATTAGATGTATAATTATTTCATCATGAAAGCTATAAAATTATATTGTATTTTTGTCAAAAAATTTTTTTAGTTTATATCCTTTTTACACTTAGCACATTTTAAGAATTGAGACAGAATATTAGATGTTTATGCATGTGTAACACGTTGTAGTTAGACACAAACAAATTAAATTGTTCATTTATAATGATGATATATTTTTTTGTAAAATATCAAAAAAAAGTTTTCGTGTTTAATTCTATTGAGTGCATAAATATGTATTCGTGTATATGAAATACATACTCGATTCTGAAATATTCCTTACCAACAATATTCTGCATATTTAAAATGTTTCATTTTTAAAATAAATACAACAAAACCTTGGAAATGTAATATGCGTATTATTGCATTTTGAAAATTAAGAATTTTGTGCAAAATTTGCTTGTAAAGGAATATAAAAACAATCCACCATTTCATATGTCATTGCATATTCGACTAAATTGATAGAAAGCTTCGATAAAAGTAAAAAGTATATTTGCTTGCATGATATAAAATATTGTAGAAGTTTCATATTGTTTAAACACGTTTATATTATAATTGCCATGCTCAATGCAGATTGGATGAGCAACTAATTCGCAAGGAATTTGCAAAGCTAGTGCAACTCTATTTTAAAAGGTGAAAACATAAAAATTGAATGCAAAGAGACGAAAAAAAAATAGAAGTTAGGCTTGACTAAGTCATGTGAGTGTGATTCGGTTGCCGAGTTGCTTCCTACCTTGCCACCCTACAAATTCTCCAGCTTCGCCTGAGGAACACAAGAGCACACATTAGTACGGCAGGTAGGTAAGGTCAGGTTGATGGCCATAAAGCCTAGTTATTCTACAGTGGTGTAGGGGAATAATATTTTAACTTAGATATATTTATATTTATATACATATACATATATATATATGTGTGTGTGTACGCGCGAACGTGTATTATCGAACAATATACGTAAATTGTATACCTCTGCTATTATCAAATGATATAATCTATTGTATATATATATATGTAAAAAAAAAAAAGAAAAAAAAATACGAAATAATAATTAATGAATTATTACTAGTGATCATTATAAGATATGAAAAATTAAATAATATAAAATATTTTCCAAAGAGTATATAGACACATATATTATAAATATAAACTATAAATATATATATCATAAACATAAACTGCAATATGTAAAAAATAATATAAATTATTAATAATAAGCAAAAATGAGAACTACACCACTGTTTATAATTAGACAATTCAAAAACCAATCCACTCCACATCACAGCAATCCAATCCAATTTTAAAATTACTTATTCATTTATTGCTGTGTGGTTTTTGGTACGCATGCGTCTATGCCATTCTCCTCTCGCAACACTTGTCAATGCCAGAAAAAAAAACATGATACCAATATATATATTATAAATCAATTCTTACCTTGCCTAGTAGGATCCATGCTATTTGGCATCATTGGTTGTCCAGGTGGCTGAAATAAAAATAAAATGATTGCATATAATATTTATAATATAAAACATTCGTGTGAAATTTCTTTCCAATATATTGTAATATCTAATATACTACAAAGAAATAAACTCACTCCATTAAAATCGTTTCCCATTTGTGGCATACGTACTCCTGGTCGTGGGCCAGCAGGATACCTTGGGCCCATAAACTGTAACAAGGAATAAGTCCACTGTGTATTTAATAAAAATCCTCATAATAAAATTATATGTATAGAAAATATCTCAATAACACTTCATTATCAATATGCAATTTATAGAGTGAACGATAGGTTGAGTAAATCATGTAAAATTAGTCATATCAAATTATAATCACTTCCTTATAAAAAAATTACTATATGCAGTATTCTTACCTGAGAGGTAATATGTTATTATCAGAGTAATGATATATATATATATATATATATAAAATTTTACGTATACTGATTTAACTCCTACATATAAAATAAAAGTTCTTTCGTATTTTATTAACATTTGTTAGGATAACATTTTTGCAATTACTTTTTCATTATCAAATAAACATAATGAAACAAAGAATTAGATGATGAAAGTAACATTGAAAGGAAGACAGTGACATTAAATAAACGATTTTGGGTATACAATGATGTAGTGTAATGAGTGTGGAACAAGTAATTCTTCATGAGCGAGAGTGTGTGTTGAATGGCGCTTACCTGAGTGGACATCATCTGCGAGTGTGGGGGCGGGGGTGGCTGGGGGTGCTGGGGGGATGGCTGTGATGAGGGGTGTGTGGGCGGAGATGGTCGCATTGTCGAGTTGTTCTGCAACAAGCAACGCAAACGACAGACATGTAGCAACACTGCGATCCAGGCAACAGCTAAACTAGAAGGCTCAGGGATGATCGTGTTAATACTAGATATTCTTCAACATCTTACAAATATGTTGATTGTTATAGCCAACAAATAAATCTACATGATATTTTTTCAATAAGTGGGATTTCATTCTGTTGTATGTACATTTGATATCACATTTCATAATGTTATATATCATATAGTAAATATGAAGCAATATATTAATTTGTTTTGTCATATTTATAAAAACTAAAATAATTGATTTTAAAACAACAATACACGCTTTGTATTGTATCATGTATTAATAATCGAACATTTTAAAATTGTACAAAAGTATTGTCTTTACCATATATAATAAACTATGTTTCAAGAAATTCAGATTTTACATATTATTTTAGAAAAGATATATTCTCTTTATAAAAAAAGCTATATAAGTCATAGATTCAACTAGAAATAATTTTTAAAGAAAAATTTTTAAATAAATATATATATTGATAAAAAGAAAAATAATTTATGTAAAGTAAATAAATTATGTAAATAATGAATATGTACATAAAAAAAAAAGAAAAGAAAAGAAAAACAAATAAATGCAAAGCAATAATAATATATGAAATGAAAGCATAACAGCATAGCTCTGTAAATTGATGAAACAAAAATGAAATGAAACTTAAATTTATATAAACATGCACGACATTGCTTAATAATTATAATATTTTAACAACATAATACAACAGATTTTAAAAACGACCACCTTATATTATACATTGTACATCACAGATAATTGTCCCTTGTTAAAATAATTACAATTTTTATTTTTTAGTGGACACAGGTTCATCTTGAATTAATTATTGTGAATCCACGAAATATATAGCTTTTTTGCAGCAATTTAATTTTTCTCTATAACACCTTGTATGTTATATTTATAAATTTTAAGTCATCCCACACAAGAATAATTTAACACAAAAGTAATAAAGATTTGAACGAGCAACATATGCGTAACTAAATTTTTTCCTTTTTCTACGTATATATATATGCATATATACATATGTACATGTGTATTCGTACGTGTATATTAATATGTACATATATATCCTAATTTGTAAATACTCCATGAATTTTTATCTGTTCTATTCTTTATATACAAGATTACATTTACAGCAATATTTCAGGAGACTATGCTATTCTATAGATCATTTACAAAAATGTTAAATTACTATATAGGGAAGTTTATAAATTATATCAGCAATATTTTCCAGAGAGTATACGCTTGGCTGACTACATTAAATTTACACAATGCATTAATTTGATATACTGTCGAAATTTGCATTTGCTTTTTTAAATTATTGTCATATAAAGTGTATATATATATTTTTTTAATTTTTATGATAGAAAGTATTTTGAAAATAGACATTTAGCACAATGCGTGAAGGCCACAGTGATATTTGTTATTAAAAACATGAATATTGCATACATATACACATAGCATATACACATATTATAGATCCTATAAGTATCTTATTTATTTACTGATAGCCCTTCTTAAAAAAGAATTCAAATATACATGTATGTATATTATAAATTGTCTTGTTTAAAAATTTGAGACTGTATTGAATAAAAAAAAAAAAAAAAAAAAAATAGAAACTTGGAAAATAATGTCAGCACAAGGTCAAACACTCAACTGAGTTATGTGCATACTATACTGGGATTTTCGAGCTAGTACTATTCTAACATTTATATAACCCTTGTCTGTGTGGAATATCTAGACTTGCGTTATTCACTAAAAAAATAAGATAGAAAAGTTAGAACAAGAACGCACATACAAGAGTTAAATACATAGCAAAGAGAAAAGGAAGTATATATGTAAATACAGTGTAACAAAGCATAACAAGAATATTATTTCATTGTACACTTGTATCAAAACGAACATATAACATAAAAAGTATATGTAAAAAAAATTATGGTATGCATTTTTTTATATACATTTCCCTTTAAAATATAATCTTTCTTAATTTTCCTAACTATTAAAGTTTTCTTGTATAAATTCATAATGGATAATGATTATGTATAAAATATTTACAAGAACATTTTGATTCTACCTATATATGTCATCACACATATTCTGTTATTGCATAAGATCTATGTTAAGTATTTTCAATATACATTTGTAATAAAGATATTTTATATATATATAATTACAAATAAGCATTATAATTTTATTATCGATGTAATAAAATTGGAATATACTGCATGCTTTGAACTAAATATAATTTACATGAAATTTAAATGTAATGATAGTAACAGATAAAAGTTTTTGTATATAGCATATGTTAATTCAATAAATTATCAGTAAAGATTATTAAATAAAAATCCAGATACTGGAATTATATAACAATATTTTAAAATTAAATTATCTATATAAGTAATCAGTAATTCTGTTTGATATTTGAATGATTACAAATCCTATTGAGTAGATAATGTAGTTTACTATAATGTAATTTAACTATTTAATTATCAACATAAATGTCTTTCATTTTTTTTTTTTTTTGTAAAAACTGCAAACATGCCCCTAATCATAAGAGAACTTAGAAATTTGATAAATCGTGATTTGATAAACTGTTAATGTCGTTAATTCCCTTATATAATTTTTTTTCTTAAATATAAAATTTGACGATGACGATATGAGCGCACGCACACACAGATACATGTACGTGAGCAAGATGTGATTACGTGCATCGTAGCAAAAGAGAGCTAAGGGATATAGTATGACTACACTCATGTGTGTTTGTGTGAATGTAATGAATGAATATGTAAGTAAACATAACAATGACAAATGACAAATTATTTTCATGTTGTCATTTATATCTTAGATAATACTTAATATCTTCGTGAAATATAAGAAAATACATAAGTAATAAGGTATCTTTTCTTGCACTGTTCCTATAAAATATTTATACAATTACTATTATTTTCGCGATGGTATATAATATATTACCAATTATACTTTCAGAGTAAAACTTTTAAGTGGAAGTATATTATAATTACAAGTGATCATATTATTTTCAAAAAGCAAAAACTTACTGGAAAGAATGCTGGAGGCATTGGACCACCAGGCATACCATCATTAGGTGGCATCTGTCCAATCGGAGAAGGAGCTGGGCCAGCATTCTACAATAATGTTTTTGTTATGTGTTGCAAAAGAATATTTATTTTATATAGATATATATGATTATATGTATAAGATAAATAAATAAGAAAATAAGAGGATATAATTAACAACTTACATGTGCAATTCCATTAACACCATAACCACTGTTCACAAAACCCTGTGACAAAAATATTTGTTGTATTAGCATAATCTAATTGCATAAGGTGCTTAAAAGACAGATTATTTAATATTATTTTTAAATGACAAATATTACCATAAAAATATTCAAAAATATTAAAAATTGGTAAAATATATTAAAATTACTTACATAATCATGAAAAGCTTTGGCCTCGCTACTGTGTTCACACGAATCTCGTCGTTCTGGTGCTGCGCAATATAGATCCCAAAACACACTAAAAAAATATTATATCAATTGCACACAACTAAAAATTTTTCAATGTCATAATAAAATATCTGACTAATGCCAAATCATTTGATCGGATACACTTACCACCACCATGAATGTAAAAACCCAGGTGGTTCTCCAAGCGTTATATTTTTCTCCCATCGTATCTGTACGACAATGAAATATAATTAATAGTCATATATTCAATATAAAAGTAGAATATAGCTATACTATCTCTCTTACCTCCGACAGGAATGTTTGTGCTGCTTTTTGTGCGCCGACATGAAGAAGATACTCGTAAACATACAAAGCTAATCTAAAAGCATAATAACAACTAATTGCATCATAGAACAAGTTAATCCTATATGAAAAAAAGTCCGACTTAAATTCTTTATGCGATATGAAAAAACATTCGCATAAATTATTTTCATCAATGAAAAATATAACTTCAAGATTATAAATGTCTAAAATTCATTTAATTTCTACATATCAACGATGTTACGTTTTAATAAGAATTATAATATAAATAGTTAAATTAATAATTCTTCGCAATCTTTTTGCTAGTACATAACCATTACGGTATATACCATTTCTTTCACGAAAGATACAAATATGGCGTTCGAAATTAGACTTCTCTGCCAATCAAACGTCTCTATTCAGTGACAGCGTACACTCAAGACCGCGTGAAAGCAGGTTATGCGGCGAAATCTTAACTAAATAGCTAACAACACGGACAGCACGCTATCCTCAGTCCTACGAGCTAATGAAAACAAAAACTTTCGACCATCGCCATCTAACATTTTACCCTCCAAATTTTAAGATAATCCAACAATTCATTTGTAAACAATATCGAAGGAACTTGAAATGTTATTGAGATGGAACGATCGCGGAGTCGTATTGGTTTATATGCGTTCCAGAATGTAAATTCTGAGTAGATAAATATTTCGAAGATCCGAAGTCAGCCATTGAAAAACGATTTTTAAAATTAAAAATTTGAATCAGGACGATAGGATTCAAACAATTTCTTTTAAATTCGAACGACCGGTATCAAAGTATGTGCATGCTTTAATGTATTGCACGATGTCAAAAAGCAAGAAAAAGAGAGAAAGAGAGGGAGAGAGAAAGAAAGAGAAAGAGAGAGAGAGAGAGAGAGAGAGAAAAAAAAGAAGGAAAAATGGAGTCACTCGTCGATCAATCGGCACGGATAATACGATGAAAAAATGGGCTTCGCTTAGCAATAAATACGTACTTTTCTCTGGCCTGAGCATCCGATGGTACGCTGGACCCCTTTCCCTTCGCGTACATCGTTGTGATTTGTCAATCCTTCCAGCGTAAACACAGAACAGTCGTCGGGTCGAGAAGTGAGCAATGTCTGACTGCGGCTATCGTTCGAAGGAGGAGAAGTGCAGCGGAGAGAGTGAGGGAGTGAGAGAGAGAAAGAGAGGGGAAAGAGAGAGGTGGGGGAAGAGGGGAAAGGGAAAGAGTAGGAGTAGGAGTAGGAGTAGGAGAAGGAGGAGGAGGAGGAGGAGGAGGAAACGGACGCGCTCTTGGCTACCTTCGTATCTCCGTGAAAACGAGGACGAAGTGGGGGAAAGGGAATAAGAAGAGAAAGAGAAAGAGAAAAGGATAGAGGGGTAGAATTCGAAAGAGGAAATAAAGGAAGAAAAAGTTGCGGGTACGAAAAGCGGAAGGACGTAGTAAAACGATAGCTAGACTTTTCAGGGAATTTCCTTTTCTCTTCGTGTCTTATTCTTCTTTCTCGTTGGCGTCACTGTACAACTAAACGATCGAGGCGCAGACGCTTCGCCTCATGACATGACAACGAATCACGGAAGAAGAGCCGCGTCGCGAACGCGCATCGTCATATTATTATTCTTTTTCTTTTTTTTTTCTCCTTTTGTTTATTTATTTAATATTTTCCACCTGTTTTATTTTTTCCGCGGTTGTATCGTCAATTTTTCTCTGTTATATTAGAGCCCGCGTCGTTGTTCCGTTACTCGTCGAACTCTGCCACGCTCTCGTATCTCACCTCTAGGGCACACTTCACGATAGTTTCTATCTCTATCTCTATCTTTCTTTCTCACTCGCACGCTTTCTTTCCCTCGCTCGTACTCTTTTCAAGGCTTATTGTTCTCCAATGGAAATCGCGAAGCGTCTATCTCTTTCTCTCTCTCTCTCTCTCTCTCTCTTCCTAGCACACGGCGGCGACGATGGCAAAGTCGTCGTCGTCGTCGTCGTCGTCGTCGTCGTCGCGCGTTCGGTCAATTCACTCTCTTCGCTCTTTTCCCTTCGATACGCCTCTCACCTCAGCACACCTCACCTCACCTTACCGCACCTCACTTCACTTCACCTCACCTCACCTCACCTCACCTCACCTCACCTTGCTTCACCTCACCTTACCGCACCTCACGCGTACCTATCAGTCAACGACGACGCACATACACGTGCACGCGTCTCTAAAAGAGCACGCGCAAGCACAGGTACACGTATTACCAGAGAAGGCGTCGCGCGCGCACACCGATTTCACGTTGTGTTGTCGTTGTTGTCCGTTTGACGTCGTCGCCGTCGCCGTCGTTATCGTCGTTACTGTCGCGCTGTTGCTTGCATATACAAGTTTCCGAATTTTCGTCGATGAGTCGCCCTATCGTCCCTTCTTTTTACCGTGCACTCGTCCTCACTGAAAATTCTACTATCGTACGCCCCTATCGTTACATACGCGCGTTATCGGTCGAACAAGGACGAAAGGTAATATCAGGATAACACGTATGCGCGGAGAGGAATTAAACTCTCACGGTGTCGTACCCGCGCACAACTTCGGAAGTGTGCTACCTACTCTCGGCTTCGCACGCGACAACGACGCACACGTATACGCGTCTCGGAGGATCGTACTCCTTCTCCCTCTCTTTTCTCCCCTCCTTTTTCTCCCATCTCTCATGCTCTCTCTCTCCCTCCCTTTTACTTTCTCTGTCGTTCTCATCGCAATACGTCTCCGTTGAACTCTCTCTCGGTCGTGTAAAGAACGTGGAGGTTGCGCGCGCAACTATTTGTCCCGTATTCCAGGGCCGTACGATGTAATGCAGACGGAGTGTGAGTCAAATATAACGGGTAAGTGAAGGTTCTAAGATGAATGCACTGTTTAATTACGGTTTTTTTTTTTTTTTTTTTTTAATTTCATTCATTCATTTATCATATATCGGATCGAATAGATATATTTCTTTTTTTATTAATAAAGAATATCAATTTGAATATAATTTATTATGTGAAGCTCTTTCTAGAAAATACGAATATCTGATGATTTCTCATATTTGTGATTTCACTGATAAAGTATTGTGCGTTCTTACACATTATATTAACAGCGCGTATAAAAGAGAAAAATCTTTTTACCTTCCAAAAAGATTTTGTTTAAAATTCAACACGTGTAACAAGTATAAATAGGTAATTCCTATTTCTTATAAATATCTACCTTTTTATTACAAAAACAATTGTGTGATAAATTTATGTATTACGCATTGATGTAGCGAAATGAGTAATGATACTATTTTTTTATAATTAATATTGATTCAGTTATTCGTTTTTTTATAAAGTGGTATTGATATGAAAAAAATATTTCGAGGTTAAGTATATAAAATTTAGAAATACTATAAAATTAAAGATAGTTTATAAGCATTACAAATGAAACGTAAAAATAGAATCCATAAAAAAATATTTTTATCGGATACGATCATGTTCCTTGTAATATTAAGAGCAAGTATCTGTCTATCGTTGATACGGCCCTGATTGCATCTCTGCATCTTATTGGACGTGGACTGGTGCATATACGAGCAATGTCCTGTGGCGTGCACACACCGTTGAAATCTATCGGCGCGTGTTCGCTAAAGAGTGGGAGAATCCGATTATAGCCGAACACTACCGGATGTGCCCGACACGAAATAGTCGACAATTGACGAGGCGTCGAGAAACCCAGAAGGGAGGAGACAAGCTATTCTCTTGGGTGTACTGCTTCCCCTTTTTCAACTTTAACCTGAATAATTATTCTTTAGCTTATCTATAGCATAAGTATTAAGCGTAATGAAAGCAAATATAATATAGCACGAATAAAATCTAATAAAACGAATGGTGAATATTATTTAGAACCTTTTCACATTATGTCATTATGTAATAGACTAATGGGATCTCTTATCGTCATCCGGTATAACGTTGATTAAAAAATAATTTTTATTTTTGATAATAATCCTTTCATAGAAATAGAAATAAACTATCTACTTAATTATTTATATATCTACAATAAAATATAATAATTATATATTTTTTTTGTATGCTTTAAGTATAAAAAACCTTTATATATAAAAAATATGGAAAAGTTGTATATAATATTTATAATTCTAAATATTGAGATACATGTCGATAATTCGAATGGAACATTTTTATTAATTTAAAATATTTATTTATTTTAATTACAGAGATGGATGGTCCAGGCACGATTTCTTGGGATGAATTTCTTGCAAATGCTGAAAGTTTTATAATAGTCTCAGATCAGATTTCTGATGGATGGCAATTACGTGGTAACAAAGTAATTATATTTAATTGATTAATATATATGAAAAATATAGCTTTACTTTTATAAATAATTCATAATATAATATAATAATATATTATGTTTCCTGTATTGATATATCGTAAAATACCTTGATTACAATAACTTTTTATATTTCATTTTTATAGAAAGATTAAATAGTAATAGTTAAATGATTACAAATATACCACACGTGGATAGTATTTTTATAAATGTTTGTTTCTGTAATTACTTCATTCGGTAAAACAGAACACGGTCGATAAAATATGAAAATCATGATTTAAGAAATTATAAATAATTATTATAGTTAATGTACAATGATATTTTTATATTCTACAAGCTAAACATAAATTTTTTAAATAATTTTTATCAAAATTATTGATAAAAATTCTGTTTTATCGACTATGGTTTTAGTCGTAACAAGAACGTCGCGCGATCTATCTCATAATCAGTGAATTATATGGAACATATCGACTAAGTTGAAATTTTTGGACTTTGAAAAAAAAATTAGATATTTCGTTTTTCTTGATTTTATACTAATTTACTTTAGAATATAATTTACTATTACTTTTTACAATAATATTTGTTATTATAATAATATTTATTTTTTGTAGGAAGTTCCTACAGAAGCATACTTAGTACGACAAAAAAAGCATATTATTTCGAACGAAATCGACACAGAAAATTCTTCGACAGTTGAGAATTGGAGTGAAAAACTTTGTGAAGATCCTTACGAAGCTTCATTTAGAAACGAAAGGCCTTTGATTATAGAACATCACATTTTATGGTCTATGAGCTATAGCGTACCAGTACTTTATTTTAATGGATGGAAATCAGGTGATCTAAATTGCAATTAATCTAGGATCATTAAGCTCTTCTTTTTCTACATAATTTGGCGAAGAGAGATACATGTATGTATCTTCATCATTGAAATAAGAATAGTTAAATGATTCGATTCTACTTATCTATGTAATTTGGAAGATTTAACAATTATTTGTTTCTAATTCACATTGATTTTGTTTCTCAACAAAATTAGATATATCGATAAAATTGTTGAACATTCATGATTATAGTACAATTTAAAAATTGTCAAGTGTTAGTGGCATTAAAAAAAATTAACGTAAGTTTCACACCTTATCACGATAAAACTACTTCAAAATAGAAATATAGGAGAAATTCTATTGTAGCGTGAGGTTTTATCGTCACTAGACCTTAATCTGTGAAAAAGACGATTGTAATACCGCATTGTTCCTTCTATTGTCGGCTTCTTTCGATTATCGATGAAGAAGTAGATAACGTTGAATATATGTCGATGTTGAAGGGCAAGAATTAGGAAACAAAAGGGCGATATCATTGTTAAAAAAAAAAGAACTTCTTTGATTTATAATACAGAATATTAAAATACAATTCTGGTTTGTGAAATTTGTACGAAATGTGGTATTTTAAAACTAGATCACCGTCTCATTGTCTATAGAATTGATCGAGAGTTTTGTACTAAAAAATAAAATAATGAGTAACCTTGCAAAATATTATTCTCGATTATTTGCTTAATCGATCGATAATTACTACTTGAAAGTAGATTACGTCGATTGTTTTAGAATTTTTTATTGTTCGCAGATTTTCCGGGGATCAATCGAATAAGTGTTGAAGAAGCTCAAGGACTTATTAATGGTTCCGCTTTAAATTACTCGGAGTTGTCACAGGCGATTCATCCAATTCTCGGTACACCGTACCTGCAGTTACATCCATGCATGTCGCACGAGCTTCTACAATACACACATAAGAGGTGAGGGAGGAAGAGCCAAATAAAAAGGGATTGACATATGACCTTGTTTCGTTTTCCTCACAAAATACTTCGCAGTTGAATACGATCTACACTTAATTCTCGAATTAACTTGTTATTTGATATTCCGTTTTAGCAAGAACAAATTGGTTAGCTGGTTAAGCTTCGTTGCACCGGCGGCTCTACGCCTTGATATAAAGCAAGAGTATCACAAATTGACTTTGTAAACAATAAAAGATGCACGCGAATCAACCTTAAAATGACTGTATGACTCAAAATGACTTAAAGCTGCGAAATGAGCAATCCCGTATCAACTTGCATTTTTGCACTTCTATCGTAACTATAACAATAACTATTGTTATTAGTCAATTTGATATATAGAAAGAAAAGAGAGAAAATTATATACGAAGATAATAATCTTTCATAAAGAAGATATCACTGTATCTTAAATTCTATTGCGTAAGTAGAAAATATCAATTTGCATTATATTGATTAATTTCGTATAAAGATGGAAAAAATGTGAGAAAGCTACGTAACTTCAATCGCAATTTCTCTAATATACATAAATTATGCATAAACGATAATATTAAAATATTATAAATGGAAAAATGAAAATAGAAATGTATTTTTTTGTTTTTGTTTCAATGTGAAAATCTTAATTTACGAGAGATTACGTGAAAGTCGAAAGGGAGAGATTCGTAGGATCGAGTCAACCATCACCACCTCCCACCACTTTCCGCGCGCTTTTCGAACTCGCGGATCGAACCTCGAGCTCGAACGAAGGCGCTGCACAGTCTCGCGATCGTCATCGCGTAGAAACGTGATTCTCGTTTACGATAGTTACCACCACGACGTTGTTTCAGCGTTGGCTCGCGTCTGATATCGTGACAACTGCTGTGTTGTTGTGAATATAAAATGCAATACTTGTGAATTTTACTTTTTTCCTTCAACGCATACACGTAAAAACGAATCTTTTTTTCTTTCGCAAATGTTAATTTCTTCGACCTGTTGATGAGAAAACAACGAATTTCAAGAAGGACTTTCGTCGTGTATGTAAATTTATTATCGACTCGTTAGAAATCGAACGATCGTACTCGATGTATATACCTACATATATATAGTACATATATATTTTCACTTTACAAATTGTTAAGTTAGAAGTCGATAAAAAAAAAAAGAACAATCATTGGCACGCGACCACCAACGTTTTAACATCGTTTGTCCTATCTCTGCTATTTTATCATTTAGATTTCTACTTCTATTTGTTTGTTATTATCAAGCAATTTTAATTCTTTCTAGGACATTCTAACACTCACACGAACAACTAAACTATTCACTATCTTTTTTCTATGATCCTGAAACATTTCTAAAAGATTGCGAATCTACTTGTTGCGTCAAACTCGCCGAGTACTTGACGAAATTCAACCTGGAAGAATGTAATTTCTTCGAAGACACATTTTTGGCACATTCACGAACAATGTTTTCGTTATAAAATTAGAATTATTCTTTTAATAATTATTCTTCTGACTATCTAACAATTTACCGACTTGGACGATCGATACTCGAGAGAAAAAAAAAACGTGTAACTGGTAACGCGAGTTTTTTTTTTTCCTTTTTTTTTTATTTTTCTTGAAGCATTAGAACTCCGGTCGAGACATTATGAATTCATGGACATTCTCGACATCGACCATATAGGACAGGGAGAAAGAATTTAAGATTATTACGTATTCAGATTTGAAGAGTACATACGTCTCTACGAATACACGATCACGGACGACTTCTCTGCGTGATGATCTATCAACGCTATACTTCGCGCGTTTGCCTTTGTTCATTAATTCCCCACGTACTTACGTTTGTAAACGCGTATTCGACTATATAGTAGACTTATTCGTCCATTCGTAATAATCATTGATTCGTATTCTTAATTTTTCTTTTTTTTTTGTTTTTTACTCTTTTTTTGTTATCATCTCTTTTAGCAATCTCTCTCTCTCTCTCTCTCTCTCTCTCTCTCTCTCTCTCTCTCTCGTTACATCTTTGATACACGACACACAAGAGCATCATCGATGCAGCTCTCTTGTCGGGGATTAATTAAATGCCGTGCGAAATAACTCCCCCGCGTGATAGACTAGCGTTATCATCAAGGAATATAACAGTTGCTACGATCTATCCTCTTGCGATCTTACGTAACACAGTTTTCTTTGATTCTGTTTTTCTTTTTTCTTTTCTCTTCATCTTTCTCTCTTTCTTTCTCTCTTTCTCTCTACTAACGTCATTTATGATGAACGCTATTAATGTTTTTAAGTATAAATCCGAAAGAGAGAGAAAAGATGAGAAGATCAATTATCGAGAATATTTTCATTAGTATGAATGAAAGGAAGGTTATCGTTTTACCAGGATGAAGCAATAAAAAATAATTGTATATAAAGAAAGATATCTATATATATAACTTGTTTATATACGATTATTATTATTTTTTTTTTTTATTATTATATTCGATGAGATTTTCCTGGTTTATGAATTCTATGTATATGTATATAAAATGAGTTCTTAGGAGGATTAAAAATTCTTAATAATTGATTGTAAAAATTTAATATTGTTTTTTGGAGACTTTTTCGGCTAATTCTTTTTTTTTCGAATTGTAAAACTATGTACCTTTGTAGAAAAAAAAGAAAAAGTAATTGATTTTTAAATTCACTTAGGGAACTTTTAACTCAGCCTGTGTGTATATATATATATATATATATATATATATATATATATATATAAATATATATACGGTGATCTATATTGGATTAATAAAATTTGTTTCGATAACGTGTGTAGGATCGTGAGAAAGTTTGATAAATAACGGACATTGACGGATCGATGGAGATTTAAATAGCTTAAAATTTTTAACGAGTGTTCCGACAAAAAAGGACGTACTTCCTCGGACTAATCGGATCTACAAGAGAGTCGAGAGATAATAGATTCAAATTGCATCACTGTCCCGGTAAGAGGGACCCGTCGTCGGTTATCTCTCTTTCTCTCTCTTTCTCTCTCGTAAATATATAACTCGATGAAAAGTAGGAGTAGTAACAATCAAGATGACGAAGCCTTGACCCGCTTTCCGTGACCGGCTCTGTTTCATAGTTCGGATGCTCATCTTCGATGAGCTGCTATGTTTCATTATTCTTAGTTAATTTTCACACTTATCACAGAAGATGAGAGAACGATTTAATGGTAGAAGAAAAACGGCAGGATTTAAAAATTAAAATAAGATACATTAGAAAGTCGATTTTCCAAAATAATAAAAGGACAAACGATGACAATCCTTATTAGGAAGAAAAAAGAATAAAAAGAAAAAATTATAATTAATCATCGTTAGAAGTAGCAAATCATGTGTTCTATTTGAGGAATTAAATCGGCAATAAGAATGTATCAATCAATTGTCAGAATTCTCAGTCAAACATAGCGAACGTACAAATGATTTAATTCTCTATCCTAGTACCTATCCATCATCTAGTCATTCTGCTCTTTCAGATCACAAAAGGAAGGAGGAAGATCGTAATTTCGCAAAGAGATCATTCGAGATAGTCTCTTTGAACGAACGTTTGCTGTTACCGTTTGCCTAGTGGTCGATCATCGGCTCGTTGATCGACGCGTTGATCCGGCTCCCTAGGTGGGAAGTTCAAAGCGGAAGAAGAAGTTGGGGGAGAGAGAGAGAGAGAGAAGAGAAGAGAAGAGAAGAGAAGAGAAGAGAAGAGAAGAGAAGAGAGGAGAGGAGAGAAAGAGAGAGAAGAGGAGAGAAAGAGCAGAGAGAGAGAGAGAGAGAGAGAGAGAGAGAAATCGGAAGAGGAGAATCTCGAGTACCCCCGCGTGTTCATCGACGGTGATGTGGTGTTTAACCCCGTTAGAATCCAGCGGATCGTGAACAGATCGAGAGCAGCCGAACAATAGAGCCGCTCACCACCGGTGCGATATTTCTCGATGGGTTGCTCGTAGCCCGTGATCGCCTGCGCGTATTTGTCCGGTGTCTATATCGCATCACTACTACGACGACGACGACCAAGAGGAGGAAAGAGGAGGAGGAGGAGGAGGAGGAGAAGGTGGAGGAGGAGGAGGAGAGGATAGGTCGTAGTGGCAGGAAGAGATCGTCGTTATAGGGGGAGATCGCCATAGCTGATCGTACCACCCAAGGTGGCACAGATTGAGAGGCCCCATCAGCGTAACATCCTCTCGACGATTCGAAGCATTTCGCGAACCACATCGTTCCACGACTTGATATCACCTTTTCCATTTCTCTCATTTCTCTCATTTCTCTTTCTCTCTTTCTTTCTCTATTTCTTTTCTTTTCTCTTTCTGTCTATCCCTTTTTTTATACATCTTTATCTCTCTCTTTCTCTCTCCCCACTCTCTTTCTTTTTTTCCTACCACCCTGACCTAAAGCAGAGGACTCCGTGGACATTCGGAAGTAACAATTATTGGACACGCACAAGAGAAGAGTAGAAATTTGCAACAAGGAGAACACCCATCTCCTCCTCTTCCTCCTCTTCTTCCTCCTTCCTTCCTCCTCTCTTCTTCCTACTCACTCTATCTCGTTCTTCTCGTCGAGTAGCACCACGCATCGGACACTTCCGGCTTTGCGGAAGCGACGCTCCATGTGAACGACTGACGGTGATCGCCTCACCTCGCGACTCAACCCATTCATCCAACAACGATTTCGTCATGGAGACTGCTACCGAATTGTACGTATACACCATTTCTTTTCTCTTCGTCCATTTTTATTTTATTTCTCTTTCTCTTTCTTTTTTTTTTTTTTTTTTTTTTTTTTAATCATTCACGGAATATATCTTCATTATTCTTTTTCATACTTCTTATCTTCTTTCATCCTTTTTTTCTTTTTTATCGGCTTTATCGTGCACGTGCTAACTGCTTTTTAAAAGTTCCTCTTTGGATAGACTCGTTCGTTCTTTATAGAGATATCAACGATTTAGTCACCTCTCTTTCTCTCTCTCTCTTTTAGAAAATAGAAATATTGCACAATTCCAACGCACGTGTAGCGCCGCATGGAACGAAGAAGTTGTATTGCTTCCTTCCTCCTTCTCTTCCTACTCCGCCTCTATTTTTTTTTCTTATTTGATATTTAAATTATGAAACTCATCTTTGAGTAAACGATTAAGAAGAAAAAAAAAAAAAGGAAAATGAATTAACGATATTTATAAAATATAAAACAAAAAAGAACGAAGAATAATTACATATATCTATTCCTTACGTGTTACGTCGACGTAACGCACTCTGCTTTTTCTTTTCTTTTCTTTCTTTTTTCTTTTCCTCTCGAGAAATCGTTATATAAAATGTCAAGCTCCTTTGAGACTCGTCTCTCCTAAAGAAATTTTTGTCCGATATTCTTAAGTGAGAATCTCATAAATCAAAAAAGAAATCTATCCTTTCGTTAGATTTTTTGATCTATTGGCTATATTGCTTATGTAACGAAATGACGAACGTTATAAAAGGAAAAGTTAATCGTTAAAATTATTCGAACAGCAACATGCTGTTAGTCGATAACGTAACTGGATCCTAACATCGACCAACAGCCAAATTTCGTAATATCGTGTCGAGTACGTGTAATACATACATATATAATATATACTTTCCATTCGAATAAAGAAACAAAAAATACGTGAATTAGTCATTGATTATCCGTAGTTAAAATGCGAAACGTTTCTATCTATCGTTAGCGATTTTTTATGCTCGTTCACATATGAACAATTAGATAAGGTAATCATTCTTATTAGCGGGGAAGGCTGTGAATTTTCTAATTTCACATTTTTATTCCCATTATACGGTTATTTAAAAGGTAATTTTTAATTTTACGTCATCGAATTATATCTATATCTTTCTTACGATTGTTCAATCATCCGTATTATCTCATACAGATCTGATAAAATATTTATCTTTTTTCTTTTCTCTCTCTCTCTATTTAGCTATATTTTGGCACGTAACTTTGAAACACTATTATTAACATTCGTATAGAGGCAATAAAAGAAAAATTGCATTGCGCATATTCTTGCAAGTTGAACGCGGATTATGATACGCGTGCGGTTTAATTTTTAGCGATCTCTGTAATAAACTTGTAACCATATCTCGTTATATAGGTTTAGTTATGGTACATATAAAATGTAATGTGCATAGCCGAACTTGATCCTAGTGGCCTGTGCTATGTCACAGTCCGCAAATAAATGCGGAGATGTTCGTTTGAATTTCTTTTTTACATAACATATTTCGACACATTAAATAGCACATATAACAACGATTAGACTAATGTCTCGTTACACTTTTAAAACAATTTCACTTCTTTTTTTCTTTCCTGCTTTTTTTCCTTTTTTTTTAATTATACGATGGGAAACAATTCTTTTTTCCTGACTTTGACGCAATAAATTTTATTTATAGTGTTAAATGGAATGGAAAGTAACGAGCCGAAGTGGTCTAATTTAACGTCCTTGATTTCAATTTCGATTTTTACGAGTTGAGAAATTAACATTAAAAAGAAACGCCGCGTATAAATTATTTCAGATCAAATTATTTGTTATACGTGTAATCGCATATAAAAATATGTTGAATATCCACGAAAATTGATCGTCCTTATCGTTACTTTAAACACGTATGTTCTACGATTAAATTCATAGAACAAAACAAAGGAGATAAGTTAACAACGAGAGCACGAAGAATTACGATAAATACCTATTCAAAATGACCACCTTCGAGTAGAATATACAAATGCGGCCTTGAACGACCATAAGCGTCCACGCATCAATAACGATGTATCTCGCATGTCCGTATACTCAGCGTTGTTAGAACGAGATAAGCATCTTTAAGTTGGAACACGAATTTATAAACATCAACGTTGAGTTAAATTATTTTATTTTTTAGTTCTATCTAATTTAACCATCTTTCTTCAGACCATTCAACAGATACTTCATCTTTAAACCGATTATAGTTTGCGTGTCGATGTACCAAGATAAAAATGAAGTTCTACGCCAAGATTTGGCAGGTCTTGTTTGCCTTGGCGTACTTCGATCGCCTGGCAATTCGTCCGGTTTGGCTGGTTTTCTGGCTCGACTAATGTCTTTCTTAACTACAAATGTAAATGGACCTGTGAAGTTCAACAGACAATTTCTCTCTGTCTCTCTTTTCATTTATGTACAGTTAGGGGCTTTAAGTATTCGTAGAGTAGAGATATAACAATATTGTAAATCCCCTTTGGTCAACTGTATATACAGGGTGTTTCGTAACGAGTGGGATCTATTTCATCGGCGAACAGGAGATACTAAATAACGAAAAAAGTTCATATGAACGTATGTTCCATTTGATCTTGTTTCCGATTTATAATTCAGTTTGTACTTCGGTAACGTGGAGTTATTTATCGTATATACGTACATGTACGTATCATTTTTCTTCTGTTAATTAACGAGAAAAGTCCTGGCTCAGGGTCTCTCTCATCTTAACCAAACGGTTTTGCGTTTAACACGGAGGGGTTCCATTGATCCTTTCTCAGCTTTCACGGGTATTCACCGATAGTAGATGAGAGCTTGTTGCACATAGTATAGATACTATACGGTCCCTCTGTCATTAATACGTGTCACGAGACAGTAATTTAACACGCACGCATACACGTGTAAGCGATCAATCGCTCGCGACCATGTCGTCACGTCCTGTTTTGTGGTTGCACGCATGGTCCAAGCTCGTATCAAGGCAGATTCATAAACGTTTCAATCGATAAAAATTTCGACGTCTCTAAAACTCCCAATTTTCATATTTTTATCTTATAGGTATCGCATATAACATAGATATTCTAATAATTCGTTGTTTCGTTTTGTTCGATGAAAATCAATCATATGATTCTTTTTTTATTTTTTTTTATTAAAAGAATGAGAGATGTGCTATTACACGGTTGACATCCGTGTGCTCGTTTATTCGTACGTATGCCACCTACGCGCAATAAATGTCACCCATGGCCCGGACGACGTTTGTCCTACATGCGTTCTATATTGGTTCTTTGCGGAAGCAAGAATATTCTAAGTCAAATATTATTGCCTTGATCATTGGCAATGGGGAATGAGCTTACGTGAATATATAGTACAGACAGATACGTATGTAATAAGTTTCGCAAAAGATAAACTAATCATTTTCATGAAATAAAGTATTATAAAAATAGATAATGTTCGATTGTAATAACGCATATATGACGTTATTAAACTCGGTTATCAACATTGAAAAATTTTATAAAAATCTTCTCTTTCGAAAGGCTTCTATATGTATATACTTAGATACATGTTTAAGAAATGTATCATATATTATATCAAAGAAATTTATTACGCGAAGATAAGAAATACCATAGAAAGATACAACGATGCGCAATCGTCTACTAATGATTAAAAGATTTCTTCCTCGTTTTATAAACTATACATCTCGTTTCGCGTATGACCTCGAAGAAACGCAAATCACTCGGCTTATGTGATTTAATCTAACGACGACGACGACGACGACGATGACGACGACTTGATGCAAAGCGTGTTCTTTTTATGGAGTTTGTTGATTCGAAACAAACCCATACTATTTCGTAAAGAGAAAATTAGAGAAATTGAAGACTTAGATACTCGATTCAAACTCGTTAAAGATTTCTACATTATTCTTAATTTACTCGTATTCGAAGGAATTCAAAAGACTGAATAATTATATGTTAAATCCAATGCACACTTAATTTCGACGCGTTCCGTTTGTTACGCTCATATCAAACGCGTGGCCATTATACATCGTCAGGTTTGATTTGATCAATCAATGAACTCTGTCTCTCTCTCTCTCTCTCTCTGTTTTACTACTTGCTATTCAAATAGATCATGGCATGATTGAATCAACATATGGTCTATGATCAGACATATCGAATTGTTATTATCAAGTATTATAGCCTATTACACATGGATTAAATGCTACAGGATTTACAATGAAATTTGATCCTTCGAACAATTTGATTATAACTTGAATTCGAACTTGGAACTTTTTTCATTGACAATAAATTAATTCGCGGGCAAACCTTTTCACTAATGGATAATAATTATATTACGAAAGAGTCTTCATATATTGTATTAAGACCCTTCCAATAATACTTAATTGGTATAATGATATGACTATACAATATTTAATTGACAATAAACCACCCCATCCTTTTAGGCAAACCTTTCCACTAATGACTAATAATTATATCGTGAAAAATTATAATGGCAATTCTTTCCTACTTGACAAAAGAATTACTTTTTTATATACTATTTATATGTTTTGTAATTTAATAAGTAAATTCTGTGTTACAGATCTCCTTTGTCTGGTCCGGAAAAGCAAGGTAGGGGAGTTGAAAGAACCTCCTATTATCCGCAAGAACCAGGTAAAAGGCCACAAACCAGGAAAGAAAAAATGCAATCATGTTTGAGGCACAACGCCTTGACCATATTAACCGTTGGTGGCGTAGTCGGTGGTATTGTCTTAGGAATAATCCTAAGGAATTCCCGAAGCGATAGATATACAAATCGTGAGATCATGTATATCAATTATGCCGGCGATCTATTTCTAAGAATGCTCAAGAGTTTAATCCTGCCGCTTATCATGTCAAGTTTGATCTCAGCTATCGGATCCTTGGACCTATCTCTCAGCGGCAAAATCGGTGCACGTGCAATTTGTTATTACATGGTCACAACGATTAGTGCAGTTGTACTCGGTTGGTGAAACCTCTTTTGTCAACGAGTTTGATATATTCCTCGACTAATTATAATGTACTTTATTTTTAGGTATAATTTTGGTTATATCTATACAACCAGGTGTAGGTAGCTCTGCTAATTACGAAGAAAAAGTTCTTTCACAAAATTCATCGACGGTTGATACGCTCTTGGATTTAGTTAGAAATATGTTCCCTCCGAATCTGGTGCAAGCATGTATTTCTCAAATGCGTACAGTAGTTAAAAAACCCGTGGACGGCGACCAAGGTACAATATAGCTACGCATGTCCTTTTAAAACTGATACTTATAAAAATCTTTTGTTACCTCTCTTTCTCTTTTGTATAGACGATATGGATAACTGGGACTTCACCGAAAAGGATATTCCTGGCATGAATATACTCGGTTTAGTTGTTTTCTCAACCGTATTGGGCATCACTCTAGGTAAAATGAATCAGGAAGGAAAACCGCTTCTGAACTTTTTCGAATCCTTATCAAGCGCCATGATGCTAATCACCAATTGGGTAATTTGGTAAGAATCTTTTATCAAATAAAAAATCTTGATAATTTTTATTAGGATAAAAAAATTTTCGTTTGTCTCTTATCAGGTTGTCACCAGTCGGTATACTCTTTTTGGTAGCTGCAAAAATAGTAGAAATGGAATCATTGGAACAAATAGTCTCACAACTCGGCATGTACTTCCTAACAGTTTTAATTGGCCTTTGTATTCACGGTTTCATCATATTACCCGGATTGTATTTTGTGGTAACAAAGAAGAATCCCTACCGTTATCTGTCCAACATGGCACAGGCTTTGGTTACTGCATTTGGTACATCATCGAGTTCGGCGACATTACCAGTTGCCATAAATTGTCTCGAAGAAAGAAACGGCGTTGATTCACGAATAACCAGATTTGTACTACCGATAGGAGCTACAATAAACATGGACGGTACTGCTTTGTACGAAGCAGTAGCCGCGATTTTTATAGCACAAGTTCGCGAAGTCAGCCTTACTTTTGGACAATTAGTGGCGATCAGGTAAAATCTTATAATTTTTTTTTTTTTTTTCTTATATGTTAATATCTTCAAAGAAATCTACGTGTATGGACATTTCACATGTGGCTTATCACGTGCACGCAAAATATGATATAATAATTATAATAAAAGAGAAAGAAAAAAACATTCTTTTTGACTTCATTGACTTTTTCAGTATTACTGCAACTGCCGCAAGTATCGGAGCAGCTGGGATCCCGCAGGCGGGATTAGTTACTATGGTGATGGTTCTAGACACAGTACATCTTCCATCGAACGATGTCTTCCTTATTCTTGCGGTTGATTGGCTATTGTAAGTGCCTTTTTCTACTTAGTTTTTCGATGAAAGAAATGGTCTTTAAAAAGAATATTTTCTGGTGATGTACAAAAATTTTTTTTTAATTTTTAGGGATCGCTGTAGGACGACAGTAAATGTTATGGGAGATTCCCTTGGTGCAGGAATCGTTAATCATTTAAGTAAAAATGAATTAACAGCATTACCACAACATAGACAAACTCAAAATGGAGCAGACCATTCAATATCGATATGAAATGTGTAAGTGTGTTCACAGTTCGACTACAATAATGCCCTAGTAGCATTTATTGGCAATTGTTTTGAGATCTAATCTAGTTGTTTATTAAATTATACGACAGTTCCAACGATTTTGCTGTTAAAATAAAATAAAGAAACGTGATTAATTGGCTCACTGCATATTCGCACATGCATATAATTATAAATAAATAATAAATAAAAAATTGTAACGAAAAAAAAATATATATATATCGTAACGATAATATAAAAATCACGATTATTGTGTGCGATCAGTAAAATACTGCCTATCTATTGGAGCTAGTTATTTTAAATGTGTTCTCTCTCTTATGTAACATCGATATATACTTATATCAAAAATTGTAATAACATTAATAATAGTCGCGATTTAATGGTAGAATCGTCATGTGGCCATTTACGTTCTGGATTTAGTGTTAGAAATAATAGCAATATAATAACGACAATAATCGCGGTAACACTCGTTTATTGAATTGCTCTATAATACTCTATAATCTACTTGTCTGATAATAATATAAAGCATATTCTTTTGAATCAAATATATTGATCATCTAACATTATTTTAGTTAAGTTAGGATATTTATGTAAAAATATTATATACATTTACTGAGTGGCAAAGATAATAGAAGGTTTTCTATACAATATCAACAAAAAATTTGAGAAACTATATAGATAAACTTCTAATTGCAGCATTTCTTGATTCTTTATTTCTTATTATAGTAATAAAACATGTAAGTGTACTCGTTACAAACGTAACAATTTTAATTTAGAGCAGTATTTTTGTAATACGACGATAAATAGTTTCAAATTTATCCATACATACATACATACATACATACATACATACATATACATATATATATATATATGCGCATGTGTGTATGCTTTAATATAGTATGACGTTGATTTTACCAGATCTAATTATGAGAAATAATATCCATTCCAATAGTGTTAAAATTTATAGTAATAATATATGTAAACATTGGACATTACATACATATATTAAACATATCCAAGTCATAAAGATATTGCAATTAAATGGTCATGCTTCAGAAATATTTATAAAAAAATATTCATTGGTGTTATATCTTATAAATACTGTGAAAATATTTATAAAATATCCTGTTTTATGTTATATACATTTCAATTTTATTAAAAAATTTAAGCAAATTTTAGAAATATATTTTTATATTGGTTCTGATAAAGGTAGGCATTGATAAAGATTACAAATAACACTCGATATAATTTTATCATTTAATTGCATAACATTTTGTTTATAAGAAAATAATGCAAGCATTAACCAGTGATCTATATCAAAACAAATATCAATTTAACAAATCATTAAGAAATTTCTTTTTACTTGCTTTATCGTTTACCTTTTGATGATTTTATTTTATGCATTTCAATTATATAATAAAAATTATACCTTTTTCTTATCTTTTAGCCACTATTGTGAATATTTAAGAAAAATATCAAAATACAGTAGGACTCTTATTAAGTAAGGTTTAATTATATAGCTTGTTATCTATATAAGCTTCTATTATTTGAGATACATAATTAAATCATATATGTGAAAAATACTTTTATAGTATACATTAAATAGTTTCAACTTATCCAATATTAATCGATCTTGATCAAGCTATTTAATTTATGTCCTACTGTAGTTATGATAATACAAATATTCAATTATAAGTAACATAATCGGTTAGAAAAAATAATATTGGTGCCATTAAATATTACTAATGCTACTTTTAATGAACTTTATTGTGTTCATCATTTTTTTGTTATGTTCAAAACTATATAAGAAATGGACCGTTTAAAGATAATATTATTGGATAGGTTCTAATTAACTGTAACAAATATCTAAAACAATTAATGTATAATGTAATTTATAATTCACATCTCTGTATAAAAATAGGATCTGCACCTTTACTTATAAATATGCCATAGACGCAAAACTAAAGATTATGTACAGTCATCTCTATAAATAAACAATTGTTGTGCTTATATGCAAATTGTGTATAATCACAGTCTCTTTTCGATTTATCATATTGAGAAATTAATATTTTTAATATTTATATTCATCCATATACATATTTATAATTGTTTTTTTCATTTAAAGTAGATTAGTAATGACAAGGTCATTTGGAATATTTACGTGCAAAATCTTACCTTCAATTATCAATAAATTAATTTCATGTACATTATACGTCTATAGTAAATTTTCATTCGAAAAAACTATAGCTTCAAGAGTTTAAAATACTACTTCTGCTTAAGAAAGTGCTGTACTTTGATTCTGTTAAATACTTTGTTTACAAAATCACAGATTGCATCTTTATAACATCTAGATAGATATACATTGTGTTACGTAGCATTTATTTCGTCCAATCACAACGTAGTTTTTAGCTTTAGAAATAATTAGCAGGAATATCCGTCGAAGTTAAACGAAAGTAAAATTTGAAATGTTATTTAATGCAGATACGAATAATCGCACTTATACGATGAAGCTTATAAAATAATTTTACAATAATTACTTTTATAATATTCCTGCCACAATGTATGCGTTGTAATGGTTTATTAATCTCTCCTTTGTATATTTGTAACGGTTGGTATCTTCTAATCCACGTAAGAAATATATCTCCAATCATAATCAACGTTTACAGTTGCGCAATAGGTGGAGATTCGATCCACCAATAGAAACGTTAGCAGCGCAAGCTGCTAAGAACGCTATTGGCGCGTCCGAAACTACGTTTGACTAAAAGCCAGAACAGCATCCCTATTGGTTATAGTTCCGAAAGAGAAAAATGAAACGCAATAAAAAAATCAAAGAACGCATTACTCTTTTCTTTTCGAAGATCATTGCCTCCTTGGCGTTACATTCAAAGGAAAAAGACAAAGCACGTCGTCACCGCTCGAAAAATTGTTCCGACCAAAGGCTTGCTTCGATTTGCCACACTGTAATAAGAGAAAAGCATCGGCAGCAGCCGCCCCGGTTCGGGCGTTGCGCGAACAAACCTCTGATTTCATTGGTCCGTTATACCGAAGGCCACATCCGGTAGAAGCACCGCAGTATTGGTCGAAGCCCGCTTCGACAACGACGACGGCAAACTCGAGTGAATTCGTACACATTGCCGATAAATATCTCTTGTTATATTACGTCCGACGTTCGCGAGATTCGTCGACAATTAATTTCAAAAGAAAGGAAAAAAGGTCGCAGCCGTTTCCTGAGCGACGGACTCGGAATGAAAGAGCAACGAGCGATGCGAGGAGCCACGATTACGAGCACACACGCGCGTCGCCACTAACGAAAACGGGTGAGGGATTATTGTGCTGTTTGGGTGTGACATCAAGGATTACGTTTAATATATTTCTACAAAGTTCAAAGTTGCTACTGGAGTGTGTGAAGAGCAGTGTCGTGGTCGCACAGTGCCCTACGCGTGACGGTTATCCGCTTCGTCTCGAATAACGCGGCCGTGCTTCGTGCATCTTTTGCCTCTTCCTTCCCTGCCTCCCGCGCGCTCGGTCTCTCTCTCTCTCTCTCTCTTTCTCATTCTACCTCTTTCTCCCACCCCGTCCTCTTATCCATTGGTCTCTCTTTTTCCCTCTCTCTCTCTCTCTATCTATCTATCTATCTATCTTTCTTCCTTTAGGTGACCGCGAGCGCGGGGAACGAGAGACGAAAGCGCGATCGTACGTAGTTGCGAAGAATCCGAAGGGGAACTTCCTCGAGGCTGCGTGTTGCTGCTCCGCCATTGCACGGTAGAGAGCGAAATTATCGCAAAAGAAATACCGCCAATTTTCTGTATCCCTCGCGTGCTTTCTTTCTCGTTTTCTTTTTTTCTGTTTTTTTTTTTACCGCTTCTCCCACTTTCGTCCTTTCTTTATCTCCGTCCTTTATTCCTTCCTTCCTTTCTTTCTTTCTTTCTTCCTTCCTTCCTTCCTTCCCTTCTCGACCCGTCCGAGTTTAGATACGGTTCCGTGTGCGCGTAACGTTTCGCTTACCTATCCGCGGTCTAACCCGAACGAGCGGGCGAGCGAGCAACGAGCGACGAGAGCACGTTCGATCGTCCGTTCCCGGCCCCGCTCGTTCCTCCTCGTCTCGTTTCGTCTCGTTTCGTTTCGTTTCGTCTCGTCTCGTCTCGCCTCACCTCACCTCGCGTAACCCGCGCGTGCTTCGCGCGTACGTGGACGTTGTCCGCTTAGGCGACAACGAAAACACGAACGGACGATGATGACGATTACGCCGATGAAAATTATGTAGACCGTGGTCGTTACTGGTGCATTATGCGAATCGTATTCTTTTCTTTGTGCTTTATGTGACGGAAAGTAAAGAGGTAGAGAAAAGGGGAAGAGAGAGATAGAACGAGAGCGAGAACGTGAAGGAGAGAGAAAGACGCGAATCTTGCGCGTCATTATGCAATAGAGAGACGGTGGCGCGAGTGTGTACGGAAAAAGGATTTCTTCTTTCTTTTGTCGGGACCGAGAGGAGCATGCCCGCCGGACGCGCGGCATGTCTCTTTGTGTATTGTTCTTGAACAGCGACGTGAACGCTTTTTCGATTCCGTTGTTCGAACAGTGAGATCACGTGGAAATGCGTCGGACGGCGTGGCGTGACGCCTTCTCTCTTCTCCGATGTTGATGTCGTTGTAATGCATCATCGTAAAATAGCAGAAACAACGACCGTGATTGTGACGACGATAGCAACGAAAACGGCGGCGGCGGCGGAGGTGGTGGTGGTGACTACGGCGGCGGCGGCGGCGGCGGTGGCGGCGGCGGCGACGACGACGACTACGGTTACGACTACGGTGATAGTGATTGTAGTGGTAGTGGCAGTGCTGCTGGCAGTAGCACCGGCGGCAACATCGACGGTCGTGGCGGCGGCGGCGGCGGCGGCGGCAGCGGCGACGGCGACGTTGTCAGCGACGATATACGAACAATCGCGAATTCTGACGGCTGCTAAAATACTTTCGTTACATTTTTATCATCGCCGTCTTCTGCTCTTCTTTCTTTTTTCTCTCTTTTTTTTCCCACAACTCCAAGATATCGTTCGCGAAGGACAATAATAACTTTGTACCACGGAAAGTCGTCTCTCTGCTCTTCGCGCGCATCCTTTTCTTCCCATCGTAATACCATTTTATATCCGGTGTGGCAATTGACTTCTTGTTATCGCACGGCACACGTTTTTTTTTGCTTTAGAAATTTGCAAGTGAACGTTTGGAGGAACCCAAGACGGTGCGGCGTAATATCATCGCTCTTTTACTTTCGATTTTGGACGAAGATCCGAACGAGAGGGGAGCGTGCGAGCTCATCTTTGAAAAGCGACCTTTTTACACGACCACATTGCCGTTTTCTGCTTGTTTCCCACGTTGGAATTACTGTGCCGTTTTTTTGCTGTGAAAGATACGACGTCGATTGTGGAAATGGAATATAAGGCGAGTTTATTTCTCAGTGTAACGATAGAATGTGTTTATCTTTACACAGAACTTTTCTTTTTAATGATTAAACATTGCTATCGGTTCTTCATCAATCTTTTCTTATCTTACCAAGTGTATGTTTCATATTTGGGGTATGATCTTTAGGCTTTAACGTATGAAAGAAGTATCCAGGTGTTTTTATAAGAATGACTAGTTGGATATCGATAAAAAATTTAGGATCTTAGAGTTCCTTGTTAGTGTACGAATTTGTTTTTAATTAAGGTAATTCATTTTTCCTTAAGTAGTCGTAGATATAGTTTAGAAATTATCTGAAAATTTATGATGTAACGAAATTTGTACATTGCAATCAAAACTGATCGATTTTTAACTTTTCTTTTTGCAGGATTCGTAACGTGATTTCTATGAATACTTAACACAAAGATGACAGAATTAAGCAACTGGAATATCAAGAAATACGATGATGCACAGTATATGACCGAAGACGTAGAAACGTCCAAGAATTTTTAATCGAAAAAAGCTAATGCATTAAAGAAAGAGAGAAGGGGCATATCCAGTGAAATTTCTAATAAACGGTAGAGCCAAAGATTAAAATTATAATCATGAATGAATGGGAGTAGGTGAAGTACGCGAAGAGAGCGAGCGTTGGCGTACGTGGGAGCCTCTGGATGTCGAGGCTGCAGCATCGGCATTGTTGGCGGCAGTAATGGCCCCTGCTCTGACGGAAGACGGTCCTCAAAAGCCTGAAAATTTGCTCCCTTCTCTACCAGCTGTGGGGTTTTTGTCCCCTGAGCAGGCTACGCAGGTCTGTCACGATCGAGAAATTCTGGCAAAGTTCGTTGTATCCGCGAACGTTCAGCCATCAAAAATCGACGAGCAGTACCTGCATGGTGTATCTAAAGATCTTATTCGTTATGTTATTAATTCAAAATACGCCAATAGTCTTGACAATTTATCTACTTACACGCACGGCTCTGACTTGATCTTAAGGGAGATTTTTACGGATCAGGACTGTAAACGGCCGGTGACGCCGGACAGTCCCAAAAAGAAGGAGATTGATACTATAATGAACGACCCATCTATGGGTGATCACGCAGACAACATGGGCTTCTTGAAAACAAGCGACGATTTGTCTTTGGTGGAATCTGCTACTGTAGAAGGAGACAATAAAAATTTGGATGTTGATCAAATAATGGCTTTTGGTACAGAGATTAATACGGACAATGAACAGTGCAATATAAGCACTGTGGGTGATATCGGACAAAATGTAGACGAAATTCTGCAAGTAATTAAATCTATAGAATGTGTAGAGAATGCAGAAAATACTGCTGGTAGTTCTGAACCTGTACAAGGTAACGTGGACAGTGTGGACAATGTGGACAATGTGGAAATGTTTCCAATTCCTGAAGAAGGATTCTCATCTTTCGCACGAGATTTACTTACTGACGCTGATGTTATGAGCCTTTGTAACGAAAATATAAATATTCCAGAAACAGTAGACCAGCAAAAAACCAACAGTTTACGTTTACAACAAGAAACTGTTGCGCAGAAACAATTTGAAAATGAGAGGAAGTGCGCATTTCTACTTAGAAGACTGAGAAAGCTTCAAGCGCGACTTGTTGGTAGACATGTTGCAGAAGAAAATACAGGTGTGCTTGAACTTGCTCATCATGGAGTTAAAAAGTGTTTATTTCAAGAATTGGTCAATATCAGTTCTAAGTCCAATGTCAGAAATTTTCCTGAGATTAGTAGTAGTTTGAATTCATTTTTACAAAAAATCGAAAAGATGTGTGTTACTCAAAGTAATAATGCACATCGTCAGCGTTTGTGTTGTCGATACTTTGGTGGTGGATCGCGTGATAATTTGGGTAATACGTCTGGTAATAATGGTAACCGAATGCCAGTTTTTGGTATGCCTCAAGTTAAAATCAATAGTGAAGAAGTTGAAAATGTAGCAGGACCTTTGGCAACTCAGTTACACATTGTAGAATCTAATTTGGATTCAGATTGTACTGCATCTAGTAGTGGTGGAGAAAGCTGTGATGAAATGCAATCATTTAATAATCCACATCAGCAACAACTACCAATGTAAGTCATTTTTTTTCTTTAACTTTTATTTAGGCATACAATTATTATTTATTTTATGTCTTTCTATGATATATGTATTACTTGCATAAAAATTAGTTAAAAATATTGTGAGTCAGTCTTATATAAGATTTATTCAACACTCTATCATATATTTTTTTTTCCTATTTTAGAAATAATTTATAATTAGCTCTTCTATGTAGAATACCTTATTTATTATATTATAATGAAAGAATTGATAAGATCAGTGTTCAGAATATTAAATAATTCTAATATATTTCTATTGAAACGAAAAATTATGATTTTATAATCACTGATAAATTTCTTTGTATTTATTTGCAAACAAAATATTATAATCGTTAGGATAATGATTTATCATTAATAAATATTTTATTTGTAGATCTAAAAGAGCAGCATGGAGATATGCTCAAGACCGTGCAGGTATAGCATCGAGGTGGACCTGGTTGCAGGCACAAATATCAGATTTAGAATATAGAATTAGACAACACAATGAACTTCAACGTCAAGTTAGGGCGGTGAAGGGTCTAGTGATACTTGACAATGCAGAAACAGTAAATGGATATAGTGGTGTTTTGCCTGGTTCTACTGGTCGATATAATTTACCTGAAAGTGAACTCTCAGCTAGCAGAACTCGTCCATTTGTATGGAGTTTTTATAGAAAGCGAAAATTATTACAAGTTGATAGGCTACACGAAGTCTCAAAACGTGCAGCTAAAGCATCCACAGTAAGATGTAGCTGTGATCATACATTGCCTGCATGTGCTTTGTGCACAGGAAGGCTAGATCCAACTCAGACACAAGAACCAATTGAACAACTGTCTGTTCAAGAGAGGCTGGCACTTGTTGATCCTTGTTATCATCCAGTTTTATCTTTTCCAGATGGTAAGTTAATATACAATAATATGAAAATAATGTGCTATTTGTCTAGGTAATTATGAATTATTTGATTATTTTGTAGAATCTTTTTGATTTGATAAGAAAAATGTTGTGTGTGTGCGTGTATATTTTCTTTTCTTTCTATGATTATTCTATTATTTGCTTATATTACTGTTCATAACTTATATAGTTGCTTTATCTAAGGAATGAATAGTAACACATGTTATATTTAATTCAAATTTTTATACTTATTTACAGATGGCTTAATAATTTTATAATATCTTTCAATAATTATTTTGTCTAGATTTTAGATTTTAATTTCATCCTGAATTTCCTCTTTTTTGGCAGAGATTGTTCAAGGAACCCATTTAGAAGCTATCATGAAATCAGCAGAGTGGCAACAAAAGATGTTGAGAGGAAGTTCGCGTATTACTCGATTAAAGGATAAAGATAGTAATGAAAGGAGAAATAAAAAACTTCCTGGACATAGAGCGAAGTATGCTACACGTTTGAAACAGTCCTCTTCTAGCATCTTCACAGCACGTATGTATCAAGACATTTTTTTGATTTTAAAACTGATTAACCATTTCATTTATACCTTGTATATTAATTTATATATATATGTATATTATATAGGGATTAAGAGGAAGATGCTAAAAGGAAAGAGAAATAGACTAGGACATGAAAGAAATGCAAATGGTTTAAGCAGGAAAAGAGTACCAAAGTTGCCAACTGAGGATGATGAGGATATTAATGCGCTTTCTAGTTCCAGTAAACATTCTTCTCCAGTGCCTTCTCCATTACAACATACCAATACTACACTGGAAAAAAATTCAGTAAAAGAGAGGAATTCAACTTTGCATGGGTAAGATGAAAAATGGAAAATATTTAATATATTCATTCTTTCGTATACGTTGTATTTGGTATGTTAGTAATGCAATTAACGTTAAACAAAATGTTTCAGACGTTTGCGACAAAACTCGTACGATATAGACAATATTGTCATCCCGTATAGCGTAGCAGCTTCAACAAGGCTTGAAAAATTACAATATAAAGAAATTTTAACTCCAAAGTAAATATATATATATATATATAAGAAAAATGTTTATATATTGAAATTATAAATAAATATGTAAATTGATTATTATTTAATAGATGGCGACTGTGCGAAGATCGACCAAAAACTGACGTAAAAAATGGTATTATGCATAGGCCTAGTCAAGACAGTGATGTAAGTACTATTTTGAAAGGAGATTATTTAGATTATATATATATATATATTATTATTATTATTATTATGACGTATTAAATGATATTTTATATGGTGTTAATAGTTTGAGGATATATCAGATGAAACAATTGCTTTAAGACATGAACGAAGTGAACGCGAAGAAAATAAACGTTTCATGACGTACCTCAATATGCCTCATCAAACACGTATTCGTCACAATCGCCGTACTGACAGTAGAGCAGATAGTGGTGCGAACACACCAGGTGTGCTTTGTCAAATAAAACTTGTGAAATTAATTTATTAATTTGAGTATGCTAATGGAATATTTTTTGTTTTTATTTTTAGATCCCATGTCTCCACATGCTAGTGACTTTGGTGGAGATGTAATGTCTCCAATCACATCTCCACCTGCAACTCCTTTACAAGTACAGGAGACAGAACATCAACAACAAAACTTGGATTCACATCGACGTCGTGCCATGTCCGTTTTAAGGATAGGAAAAGACGACGTTGGAACTTCTTACAATGAAGATGAGAATGAGGTAAAATTTGTTCTACTCTTGAAGAAATTAATTCATTACGTTTGTCATATAATTCGTTATGATATTTATACAAATGTTTCAATCTAGATTTTACCGTATGAACCACGAGTATTTCCACTGTCTGAGGAAGTTTATGACAAGATGGTCGAAGTAATGCCAGATGGACATTGGCAAACTTCATCGGTATCTCTGTGTCCTCGAGACGAAGATAAAGACGATGTATGTATATCGTTTTAAAATAATTTCACATGAGACATTAATTAAATTCTTTTTGATAAATTAATATTCGAGTATTCGTACTGTGATTATTAATATAACTTTGAGCCAAATTTCATGGCTCCTCAAGGCTACTTCTGGTAAGCAGTTCCAATTGATGCTTTCTAATATTTAACGTAATAAATTTTTTTTTTAATACGTATTATAGATTTAGTAATTATATAAAAGAATAGCGTTTAAATAATATATTGTTGTATTTCTCAATATTAGAATTATTTAGTTATCTTCATTTATATCAATTATTTTTTGCTGCTGCCATATATCAGTTGAAAAAGATCATTTTTATTCCAACTGCCTATTATACGCTGGTTTAAATTATAAAGAATATTTAGGTAGATTTTTTACATTTTATTTCTAGGATGGGGAATTGGAATCTCCTGAATCTGATTCAACAGAATCTGCTTGTTGTGACATAGAAGGGGAGGATCCTAATGATCCTGAATGGACGGTAGCTGACAATAGGGATACTGAAAAGGAAAGAATACGTCCGACTGCTAAAAGATAGGATAAAGGTTTTAATAAGTACAGTATGTCTATATTGTCGTTACTATATGCAGAAGCTACCTGTCAATTGTTATATATACCTGCCGGTCATGTAATATGCACCTTAAGTTAATGGTATTACGAATCTGTAAAGTGTATTATAAATATAAATTTTATAACTTCATTTTGCTTAAATCAATGGAAAAACCTCAATGTTTATTTTTGTTTTCAAATATAACTATTTTGTCCAAAGTGTTAGAATTGTACGAATGTAATTTGCTTTAGTAAAGGAAAAAAAGAAAAAGAAAAAAAAAATAGAATATATGCGCGTGTAATCTTCATTAGGATGTTATGTCTCATTTAGACTTTTTAAAGTTAGAATCTCATGAGATGAATCAGTTTCATACTGACGGACGTATATTTATATCATATGAAATTTATAACGTTAACTAAAGACGATTGAAATATTTCTGTTATGCGTGGACAATATTGTCTTCTTTTTTTTACTTTGAGTGAAACGAGAGAATTTGCTTTAAAGATAGCAAGAATTATTTGTTAAGAACATGATCACTGTGCCCTTGCTTTATTATCTTTACGTACTACTGTGTATTCATTGTCATTATTTGTAGTTATAATTTTTGCGAATGTTTTTAGACTTTGTATGTTACAGTCCATGGCAGTTTTTTTTTTTTCAAAGGGCTGTCTCATACTTCTTTTGTAAAAATGAATTTTTAATTTGTAGTACTGTGGGTGAAAACTTAATCAATTAACTTATTCTCATATCTTTTTTTTCTTCAATAAAATATATCATTAATATAATTAAAGGGTAGTTTTGCAAGATATAGTTTTTTTCTTAATTTAAACATTGGAGTATTTGATGACATTTGCTATAACTTACAAGTATTATAAGAATATATGTGCATGAGTTATGTTTGACATGTAAAATTGATATTTGGTTTTATTTATGCCACATAAAAATAATTCTTTATAAGTATCATATATGATCGATCATTGTGATTATTATATTTAAATGATAGTATATAAACACAATATATTTTTTTTTGGTTATAAATTCACTACCAAAGTATATGTTAGTAAATGATGAAAAATATTTATAAACTTTCTCATTTCGTTTTTAAAACGATAAAATATGATTCACGGTAGATTTTGCAAATTTACCCTTCAATTACATCTACTTTTGTATTAATGAATATAAGCAAAGCTTGGGTTAAAAAGCAAAATATGATCATAAAAAACTTTTTTATTTTGTTAACATATAATGTTATCTTACTTTCTTCATAAAATTGTAAATAAAATGTAATTGCAGATAAAAAAGAAATCATCCATCTTATAATGAAAAAATAATCTGCGTACTGACTACTACTCTTTAATTCTGTGTACAATTTACGAGGCATTAAGTAATAAATAATTATAGATTTGTCACTGTGATTTTGCTTCTTTTAATCAATCTGTGATAATACTTAATAAATTCTTTATTTTAGTGGAGATTATCAACAAATATGCATTTAAATTTGTAAACTATGTTGAGAAATAAAGTTAGGTATCAAAAAATATTCTCACTTTTATGTGTCTAATATTTACTATATACTTTTTTTTATACACATATCGAAAATATCAAATGTTATTAATAAGAAATTTATTCTATTGAATAATAAATCTTATTATGTACATGATCCAAAAAGGAATGCAATGTCGTTATTAAATGAGAGAATTGTGTGAGGTAAAATAGATTATTAGATTTAATATTACATACCAAGATTGTCTGCTATTCATTTATACACCATTATATTTTGGAATATATTTTCTATTTTAATTATTCTGTTTTAATCACTGGCAATTTTCGTTCCTTGTTACAACATGGATCACGTAAATTTTCGTCTATTATTTTTATATTTAATTTTTCTATATCAATTTTACGAGTTATTGCTTTATCCAGGATGTCTTTTTTAAAGAAATCTTGCATGCGTAAAGATTTATGTCGTTCAATGGTTGCTGGATCAATATGTAAATCATGATCATCTAAACTTGTAACTGTTAAATCTTCTTCCTTTGGATTCATTTCACACATGCAATCGCGTTTCTTAATATAAATAAAATGTAAATCCATGACGTTTGTACCAGTAAAACCAGTTTTAATTAAATTTTCCCCTTTCATAAAGCGAGAAAAAAAATTGTATGAATCATTCTCTGTTAAGACATTTTCAGGTATTATACGTTCCACTTCCATAATCATTAATTCTGTCTTATATTTTTTTTCATATTCATGTATATCAAGTAATTCAATATCATCTATTTCGTCTGTTATTTTATTTGATTCTTGATTTGTTAATTTAGTGGATATTGGTTTCAGATAATCACTTAATAAGTATCTCTTACACGGATCTTGAGGTATTACATCATCAGCAATTTTATCTGCTTTTTTTGAGTGAAATGCTGCTATTTCTTGGATTCTTTTTGATTTTAAAATCTCAAGTAACTCATACACCACTGGTGCAAAAGCAGGGTAACCAAATGCACCTGCTGCATCTGTGGGTCCATCTTGGCCATCCGTACCACCACTAAATATTACTACATCATAAGTTGCTAGCAGTGGATTACTTTTTACTTTTGCTAACCAGTCTAAAGAAAAATATAATGCTAATTCTTGATTTCTTCCACCTTTCCCTGTACCAGTAACTTTAACTGTTGGTTCTCCAGCACCTATTAAAACTACACCATTGTGATTGACATTTTCAATCAGAGAATAAATTTCTTTTACTTTCTCAGCTTCTAAAGAAATGATCTCTGATTTATCAATACTCGTAATAAAATCTTCTATAGTTAATGTCTTGTTTAATGCAAGACATATTAAGTTTGTCACATGTACATATGCTAAGCTAACGTCATGAACATCACCTTTAATATTATTTTGTAATATTATTGGTACAATTTTCTTACGTAAAGCTTCTAGTCTTGCTCCTTCAATTGCTGTCATATTATTTGCTAGAATGATGTTATTGACGTGCTTAAATTTCTTTTCGGAATCTAATAAAGGTGCATCATTAAAAGTTTCTGTAGATGTAATAATATATTTTAAATCACTTTCCACAGTTTTGAATAAATTATATTTCTTTAAAACAGCAATAACTTCTTCTGGTGATTTGGGATTATAAACAGTAGGGCCACTAGCAATTAAATCAATGGGATCATCTATGATATCAGATATTATTAAAGAAATAATTGAAGCTGGATAAGCCATTCTAGCAAGACCACCACCTTTAACCATAGATAACTTTCGTCTTAATATATTAACTTCTGTTATATCAGCGCCAGAATTTTGCAATTCTCTACACAAACGTATTTTATCTTCAGAATCGATTGTAGGTCTTGGCATATAAAGTAGTGCAGATCCTCCACCTGATATTAATACAATTAAAGTATCTGTCTTAGTTAATGATTCAACTAGATCTATAATATCATGTGTCGTATTTAAGGATCTATTATCTGGTTGATTATGCACAGTTCCTTCTTGAAATTGAAGCGCAGTAGTTTTTTGATTGGGAAAACTAGATGTTTCATCGAATGTCCATATGGAATCTTTTGATATTTCAGGTACACTAACTATACCTTTGACTAAACGATTGCCAAGTATATTTTCTAATTCTATAGCCATATTCATTACAGCTTTGCCAAAACCTACTAAATAAACTTTCTCCCCTATAAGGAAACTATTATTTTCAATGTATAAAGTTTCATTTTCTAATTTCACCTTATCCTTTATTATTCGCTTTGGAGAAACAGCTTTTATTGCGGAAAGAAAAATTGCTTTCAAATTAGATCTTACTTCATCCAATAATATCTTGGTAGCCATATTAAAAAAATTATTTCTGTTCTAAATCTGTAGTAAGCAAAAATTATAGCAATAAAACGAATAACAAATAAGGAAACAAACACAAACCTTAAATTAATTTGTAAACTTTTCAAATATTATGAGTGTGTGTTGCATTAACCATGTTTGTTGGTCTTCTTGATGTTGTAATGATCGATTGAAAAAGGCACACTTTTCTAATCACTGTAATGACATCATTTTACACTATTACATTGAATTATTAATTTTATCAGGATTACTTGTTATAAATTAAAAAAATATTCTATATATTTAAATGGTATAAAATTTCACATTTAACCAAAAAGTATGCTGAATATTTGTTCTATGAATACGTCACAAACACACTGTGTTACGTTCCTAGATTCATTAGTTTTGTTTCATTGGTAGATGAAAATATAAAATGTTACTTTATATCTACATATTGATAAATTGCGTACCATCGAAGTCGCGATCAGATTGCATACTAATCTAAAAGTGGGGATGAAAATTATATCATAGACAACATATAATATAGATTTATTTCTTTCGCTCTGACGTGCTTGTGAAATAATGTATTTTCCGTAATGATCATAAAAAATCATATGCAATCAATTAGCTTGATAATATTTTCAATTAAAACACAAATAATATCTCAAGATATTAATATTTTATATAAAATATTAATATAATAAAATCTTGTTTTAATATGAAAGGTAATTTTGATATAATTACCTACTGTAGAAAATGAATTCTACGATAACCTAATGAAATTATCTTGAAAGATCGGTATAGTAGAAACCTGAAATTAATGAACATTGATGTGAAATATCGATATAGTAGAAATCTATAAAATGATATATGTAAAGCTAATGCTTTTCTTTAATGAATTTATATTTAAATATAAAAGAATATATTTTTAATTATAATTAATTACAAAAGAATATAGTTTTTGATCGCGTAAAATTAGATCGCGTAAAGAAAAATAGATCGCGTATAAAAGTATCATGTAAACGGTTGGATAATTTATCGTGTAAAAAAAGAAAAAAAAATTTGCGTATAAAAAGTATTGCGTTAATCAAGGGATGAGTGTACTTGAATATTTTTCTAGCAACGTGACAAAGCATAAAAGTGTTTATCTCATTTGTACGCGATATCATATATCGAAGACGCTTATCAGATAACGAAGTTCACATTGGCGCCTCAACATTTATTATTGGTTTCATCATACAGTTTGAAAATTATTTCAAAGGAATGAAGTTTTTGACTTTCATATTCTTTTTTCTTGCAGCCTAGCCGATTAAACAACAATGAAACATTCTTTACGAGCGTGTGGTCGATCATAATCATTCAATCTAGTTTCTTTCTAACAAGATATAAGTTACGGATATACGGTATATCGTTTTACAATAATACTCGTGATCATCGATGCGTTTTCATAAATCATTACGTGTTAATGCTCACTGAACGATCACAGTTGTCCAATGCACATTAATGAAACTAATATCTCGCTTGGCTGGTAATATCCACGTTTCTAAACCATAATCCGAGATGACAAGTTTTACCAAGACCTCGATTTGATGTCGGATAAAATTCGATTCGACTGTCTTTATCGGTTCTTTTCAAAGTTACGCTTCCTTTGCTTTTGCTTTGGATCGAAAACCGCCTTTATCCTTCTTCGTTCGTTTTACAGATAGGTCTATCTAACAATATGAAATTACAACGGTTGTTATTAACGAATATATTTTATTCTAGTTAATGATATTTCATGATTAAGTAAACCTTTTATTACTATTCCGTACGAAAACGAACGAGAAGCATATATCGTGATAATGGCGAAACAACTCCCTTCTTTATCGTCTGTAAGAGGAAGAAGATTTTGCTGTGTAAAATGCGTTAAGAATGTCAATGAGAGAAGTTTACCATCGAACGCGTGCTGTTGGATGTTGCAGTTAGGTATTGCTTTCCGAACGATAGAAGGAAGAAGAAAAGTCTAAAGAAAGGAGACGAAGTGCGAGCGAGAGTGGTAGATCATCGTTCAACGAGTAGGTACGTCCAATGACACGACGCGTTTATTTATGATTCCAAGAAGATCGCCTTCTTGTAATTTTCTCGAGTTCCTATGGGAGAATCTCACGAGTTCTGAAAGTGGATCAAAAAGTTTTATACTTTTTCATTTTTCTATTATTCCATTCGGCGTATTAGAGGAGAACATTTTTTGGATTGGAATTATTTCGACAAAAGTTATTTCTGTTAACAATTATATCTAAGAATGAAAGTATAATCTAAGTGAAAAAAACTGCAACAAAAATATATCGATTACAAAATATCTTTGAAGTTACAAGAAGAAAACTTTTCGATATTCTCAATACTTTCCTTTAATTCTTTTTTCTTTAAGGCCGTTCATCGTTCTTTGCTCGAAGCGGATGTGACTTCAGCGAAAAATATGAGAAAAATATGAATTACTGTTATTATTAGCAATATAAAATGATTATAGGCAGCTATTGGCTAAGTAGCACTGGAAATTTAATTCACTATACTGTGAGTTGCACCGACTTAGACTTCATCATGTAGAGATTGCTGGATCTGGAGATCCATGAGTTAACAATGACTCCATTAAGTAAATGAGAATAAAAGATAATAAAGGAAAACAAATAAGAATAAATAAGAACAATATAAAAATTATAATTATTCTGTGAGTTTCTCTAAGAAATTATTGTAGAATTTTCTATATTTAGTTTGTTTATTTATTATAGTATTACCAGATAAGGAAAATGTAAGTATTTTAATATTTAATAATAATTAGAATGAAGAGCTTTTGGAATTTAACTGAGATATGCAGCCATTCGCCCGGTAGTACTTGTATCATAATGGATTTCAATATATTATAAGTACTACCGACCCAGGTCCCACCACGTGGAGGTTGCTGCATCTAGGGACCCACGAGCTAACGGTGACTCTACTCTCTAAGATTCGCGAGACCGGCGTGAGCAAATAATCGCCGAACAAATAAAACGAAGTCCCCGGTAGGACTTTTAATCGCGCCCGGGAACACCACGTCTGTGCCCGCCGACACACGCGCAAATGTTCTTTCTATCCTACCCGTATTCCCGTCTAACAATCGAATATGAAACAAACCATTCGACGATACATTGAACCTGCGCCGATGTATCGAAATCAGTGAAGAACAGAAGAAGAGGAAGAGAAAGAGAAGAAAAGGAAGCCGGAACGTGCGCGCATGTTAAAACGACAGAACTCGGAAAGGAGAGAAAAGAATATCTGTAAGATGGAGTGAAACACGTACACATGTGAAAAAGATGGAATTGAAAAGAAGAGAAGAGAAGAGAAAGGAAAAGAAAAGAAATGATGGACCCGATCAAAACGGGAGTACGAAACTCGAGCTCGATTTTTCGATACTGAACGGAGACCCGCACTGAAGCCCACGCCCATGAGCCTCACTCATGGGACCCACACGAGAGCAACTGTAACAATTAGTGTGAAATAATTATTTCAATTATTACATACATACCAGGTATCATTACATACCTGTGCGAACCAATGAATAAAAATGACTGTGAATTTATTGATGAATATACGAAAGGTGTAAGAAACGTGAATAAGAGATGTGAAATGAAATTTGGAATTACATAGAAAAGATCTTGGAAAAATCTTGAAATATGCAGCCATTCGCTCGGAAATACTTCCATCCCATTAAATTTAGTTACAACAAAAGTACTTCCGACCCAGGTCCCACCGCG